>NC_136261.1:32399624-32579624 GCF_964187855.1 Myxine glutinosa
TAAGAAGATTTCAAAGTTGTTGGCTCGGGCTCTTGCCAAGCTCATTCTCCCTTTGGGTACGATGATATCCATCGTTAAGAAGTGGAAGACGTGCCATACCACCCAAACATGCGCTCATACTTTTTAGCCTTGTGGAGGTATGCACTCATACTTTTCAGACTTGCCGAGGTATGCACTCATATGTTTCAGCCTTGCGGAGGTATGCACTCATACGTTTCAGCTTTATTTTTATTTTTATTTTTTTATTTTTTGTATACAAGATCGAGGCTCGTGAAAGAGCGAACATTAATCACACAGAAAGACAAACAGACATACAAAACAAATAACATCGGGAGCGGTAGACAAGATGGGGAGAGAGGGGGAAGGACACAAACACAACATTTGAGAGCAGGGACCGAGAGACATCGAGAGATCTGTGGGAGGGAGAGGGCTTTGGGGGGGAGGCATGTGAAGGGGGGGGGGGGGTGGGAGAGGTATAAACATATGGACACTGCCAGGATTTCCAGGAAAGAAGTTGGAATTTCAAACAAGGTGGATCTGGGGTGAATTAGTGGGGGTAGAAAAGATCAAGGTTATGGATGGGGGAAGATAAGAGATGGTGGTGAACAGCTGTTTTAAAGAACTGGAGGGAGGAGAGGGATTGAAGGGAGTGTGGGAGTTTGTTCCACAGGCGGGAGAAAAGAGGAATGAAAGAGTGAAGGTGAGCAGAGAGACGAGATTTCGGCAGTTTAACTATCAGAGGGTTGCTGGCAGATCTTGTGTGACCTGTAGGAATATTTGGGGGACAGAGCACAGAGAGAGCTGGGGGAGCAAGGCCGGAGAGGAGTCGGTAGAAGACAGAAAGACCACCTACCTGCCTGCGGTGAGTGAGTGAAAGGCCCTCAGAGATAGCTTCATCGCGGGAGATTCCAATGATTTTGAAAGCTTTGGATTCAACAGCGTGAAGCCGAGCCAGGAGTGAGGCAGGAGCACCAGCCCATAGGGGAGAACAGTATTCCATTGAGCTGCGGATGAAAGCCTTGTATGTGGTGAGGAGCTCAGGTGTGCCGAGGAAGGACTTCGCACGACGGAGGATGCCCAGTCGGCGACTGGCTTTGGAGGCCAGCTTGGAAATGTGGTTTTCCCAAGAAAGATCATGGCAGATAGTGAGACCCAAAAGCTTGAGCGACAGAACTTCTTGGAGAGGATTGTTGAGAAAGTAGATGGGAGGGTTGTCCAGTCGATCTTTTCGGAGAGACATAGTAAGAGAGTGAGATTTGTCAGGATTGAAAGACATGTTCCACTTGTTTGACCAGTCTGTGATTTTGTCCAGGTCTTCAGAGAGTGAGGAGGCTGCAGACTGCCGATCTGAGGGAAGAGGAATGGAGCGGCAGAGAGTGGAGTCATCAGCAAAGAGATAGAGAGGATTTTCCAGAGAGTCGGAGAGATCATTGATAAAGACCAGAAAAAGCACAGGGCCCAGCACACTTCCTTGGGGAACTCCAGACTGAACAGGAAGGGGAGATGAGAGAAATCCATTCAGGGCCACATGTTGACTACGACCAGAGAGGAAGTCCGCAAGCCATGCATGGAGATTTCCATGGATACCATAGGAGGAGAGTTTGGTGAGCAGAGCTGGGTGCCAGACCGTATCAAAGGCCAGTGATATGTCAAGGGAGACAGCTCTAATTTCCTGTTTGGCATTGAGGACCTCCATCCATTGTTGAGACAGCAGAAGCAGCATGTCCAGAGTAGAGTGACCTGGTCTGAAACCAAATTGATGATCAGAGATCAAGCCATTGGAGAAGAGGAAAGATTTCATATCCGAAGCAATGATGGATTCCATGACTTTGCTGATAATTGAGAGCAGGCTGATTGGTCTGTAGTTGCAAGGATCTGTTTTTGCACCTTTTTTGTGTAAAGCGGTAATGTTAGCTGATTTCCAGGATGCTGGCAGATGACCTTGAGCAAAAGATAGGGTGAAAAGAACAGAGAGAGGGTGAGATAGAGCGGCAGAGCAGGATTTTAGGACCCGTGGGCTGATGCCGTCTGGTCCAGTTGCAGAATCAGAGTTGAGGTTTGACAAAAACTCCAGGAGCAGTTGGGTTCGACTGGGAAAGGTGGGAACAGAGAGAGATGGGTTTGGGACTAAGGATTTTGAGGCGAACACAGAGTTGAGGCATTCGGCTTTGTCACGTGCGATGTCAACTGTGTGGCCATTTGAGGTAAGGGAGGGGATGGAGAGGGAACAAACACCAGAAACGGATTTGACCAGACACCACCAGGATTTGGAGGAAGGAGACAGGTTTGAGAGTTCATTCTTGAGTGAGGAGAGATAGTGCTTCCTGGCACTCCTGAGGGTAGACACACACTTGTTCCGAGCTTGGTGGAAGGAACTGAGATTGCCTTCAGTTGGATTAGCCTTCCAAGAGGCAAAGGCAAGTTGTTTCAGGGCAACTGCCTCACCACAAGATTCAGTGTACCATGGACGGGAGGAAGGGTAAGACAATTGAAGGCGAGATGGGATAAATCTGTGCATGAGAGAGATCAGTTTGCTTTGGAAGCATTCCCAGGAAGAATTGATGTCAGAGGCAGTGGAGATGGGAGACCAATCCAGACGATTGATGGCTGCTTGAAGACCGTCCCAGTCGGCCTGAGTGAAATGCCAGACTCGTCGACGCTGAGGAGGCTCTCTGAGAATGGCCAGAGAGATGTCCACTTTGACAAGCACATGATCAGAAGAACCGATTGGAGCAGAAGAAGAGCAGCAGACATTAGCAGGGAAGTTTGTCATAATCAAGTCTAGAAGAGAAGATACTCCATTGGCTGAGATCCGGGTCGGGAAATTGACAGATTGTGTCAATCCCAGTGAGTCACAGAAGTCCTTTGCTGAGGTGCCATGACTGGTGAGAGAGGAACCCACACCCAACCAGGTGGCATGATGACAGTTGAAGTCACCACATATGAGGAAGAGAGAGTTGGGATGAGTGGATAGAAGTTGGTCCATGTTGTCAGACAGTGAAATGTAGATGGAGTCATCACTGTTTGGGGGACGGTACAGAACACATATGAACAAAAGGTGGGAGCGGAGAGGAAGCCGTAACCAGAGGTACTCCTGCGGGTGAGGAGGAAAGAGGGCAGTGCAAGGAGAGTGAGGAAGAGAGTTTTTGACAAAGATAGCCACCCCACCACCAGGCCGAGGCTCAGGTCTATCATACCGGAGGAGGGAGTAACCAGGAAGAGATATTAAGGAATCAGAGACATCTTGAAGGAGGAAAGTCTCTGTTAAGCAGATCAAGTCTGGATTGTCAGAAGCAACCTGTATGGAGAGATCAGTCAGGTTTGAGCGAAGGCCCCGGATGTTTGAGGTCCATACCGTTAATGAAGAGAGAGGGGGAGCATCGGGTACAGGACAGGGGAGGGGAGGAGTAGGGTAAGATGAAGGATGAGAGGGGGAGGTAGGGAGAGCAGTTGATAATGTGTCAGATGTTGCAGACGAGTTCCAAGAAAGGGAAGGATGAGGAGGATGAAAGGTTTGATGGTGAAGGGATGAGGCACAGTGAGGGGTTGTTTGAGGGGGGGGGCAGAGGAAAGTAGAAGGTTTGGGGGGGTGGAGGTATGAGATAGAAGGGAGACGAAGTGGGGAGGAGGCAGCTTGGAGGAGGAGGGGGGAGGAGGGAGAATTGGAGAGAAATGGTATGGGGGGAGAATTGAATGGGAGGGATTGGGGGGGAGTTTTGAAGGGGAGGAGTGAGGGGGGAGTTTAGGAGGGGAGGGGCAAGGGGGGAGTTTTGGAGGGAAGGGGCGAGGGGGAAGTTTAGAAGTGGAGGGGCAAGGGGGGAGTTTAGGAGTGTAGGGGCAAGGGGGGGGATTTGGAGGGGAGGGGCAAGGGGGGAGTTTAGGAGGGGAAGGGCAAGGGGGGAGATCAGGAGTGGAGGGGCAAGGGGGGGATTAGGAGGGGAGGGGCAAAGGGGGAGTTTAGGAGGGGAAGGGCAAGGGGGGAGTTCAGGAGTGGAGGGGCAAGGGGGGAGTTTAAGAGTGGAGGGGCAAGGGGGTAGTTTAGGAGTGTAGGTGCAAGGGGGGGGATTTGGATGGGAGGGGCAAGAAGAGGGGAGTTTAGAAAGTGGATGATTAATGAAAGACGAACATTGATAACAAATTGGGTTTGTTGTGATTTTCAAGTTAGCAATCCGATTCAGAACGATGGAGGAGGGATGGAATGAATGTGAATTTAGACCATGTAGTGAGGGAGACGTATAAGATATTGAATTTCTTTTTTTTGAAGTGGAATGAGTTGGAGAGGAAATTGAGAAAAGCCTTTTAAATAGGAAGAAAAACAGCGTGTTGTAATATACCACTGAATAAAACACAGAAGGGGAAAGGTTAAACATATTTAAATAATATTTAAACAGAACCGTGAACAATCTTATATGCACAAAAATACCAACGGGGGGAGAGCCGAGAGGGACCACCATGAGTCACGTGAACAGGGCAAATGGTGGATGGCAAGGAGATAATGGGGGCGGAGCGAACAGCACACCTGGACAGAAAATACAGGATGAGACAACAGTACACGTGGAGAAAAGAAAATAAATGTTTTTTTTTGTTTGTTTTTTTTGGTGGGGGGGGGGGGGGATTTAGAACGTTAGACATGAGTATTATGTTCGGGGTAGAAGGGAAAAAACCAAGAGCCAAGCAAAACACGCTTAAGTTAACAAAACACCGACGGGGGTACAACTACAAGGCCACACACGAGGAGCAGAACACGATTAATTAATTACGAGTTACAGGAAATTCAAACCAAAACTAACTATAATCAAACAATATCGCATGGACGATAAAATAACGAGTTGAAATTTGACAATCTATCTGGGGAAATGGGGGAGAAACACGTGGTCGAAGAACGAACGAACGAATAAGAATGAATAAACGAATGAGCACAGAGAAGGTAATGTCTTTTTTTTTCTTTTTTTGAGTTGAGATTTACATAAGGAAGTAGGCTTTGGGGTGGAAAGACTACGAAAACAGAGAACGAAAGTTATTGGATCACAAACGACAGACCGCTGAGAGAAAAACAAAGCCTCAAGGTTGTACAGTATACACTGTACAAGGCCTCAAGACGACACGAATTAACACGATTTTCAATACAGGTATGAAAGATTTGCACCGAAAATCTTTGTCGGGACAATATACGTACATACACCATAAAATAAATACAGTTATAACGAAAATACAAAATGGGAACAATTACTTAACTTCGATTTCGATGGAGAGCGTGTGGAGCTGCAAAAAAACGAACCCTCGCCAGCAAGACCGGAAACGAGATCTGTCATCTGTCAGGAGGACGGGGGAGGTCTGTCATTTGAGATCTGTCATTGCCCCTCCACTCCTGAACTGCATTGTGGAGGTATATGCTCATACTTTTCAGCCTTGCAGACATATGCGCTCATACTTTTGAGCCTTGCGGAGGTATGCTCTCATACTTTTCAGCCTTGATGAGGTATACACTCATACTATTCAGCCTTTCAGAGGTATGTGCTCATACTATTCAGCCTTGCCGAGGTATGCGCTCATACTTTTCAGCCTTGTGGAGGTATGTGCTAATACTTTTCAGCCTTGCGGATGTATATGCACATACTTTTCAGCCTTGCGGATGTATATGCTCATACTTTTCAGCCTTGCGGATGTATATGCTCATACTTTTCAGCCTTGCAGATGTATATGCTCATACTTTTCAGCCTTGCGGATGTATATGCTCATACTTTTCAGCCTTACGGATGTATACGCTCATACTTTTCAGCCTTGCGGATGTATATGCCCATACTTTTCAGCCTTACAGATGTATACGCTCATACTTTTCAGCCTTGCGGATGTATATGCTCATACTTTTCAGCCTTGCGGATGTATATGCTCATACTTTTCAGCCTTACGGATGTATACGCTCATACTTTTCAGCCTTGCGGATGTATATGCCCATACTTTTCAGCCTTACAGATGTATACGCTCATACTTTTCAGCCTTGCGGATGTATATGCTCATACTTTTCAGCCTTGCGGATGTATATGCTCATACTTTTCAGCCTTACGGATGTATACGCTCATACTTTTCAGCCTTGCGGATGTATATGCCCATACTTTTCAGCCTTACGGATGTATACGCTCATACTTTTCAGCCTTGCGGATGTATATGCTCATACTTTTCAGCCTTACAGATGTATACGCTCATACTTTTCAGCCTTGCGGATGTATATGCTCATACTTTTCAGCCTTGCGGAGGTATGCGCTCATACGTTTCAGCCTTGCGGAAGTATGCACTCATACTGTTCAGCCTTGTGGAGGTATGTGCTCATACTTTTCAGCTTTGTGGAGGTAGACGCTCATACTTTTCAGCCTTGCGGAGGTATGCTCTCATACTTTTCAGCCTTGATGAGGTATACGCTCATACTATTCAGCCTTTCAGAGGTATGCGCTCATACTTTTCAGCCTTGTGGAGGTATGTGCTAATACTGTTCAGCCTTGCGGATGTATACGCTCATACTTTTCAGCCTTGGGGAAGTATGCGCTCATACGTTTCAGCCTTGCGGAGGTATTTGCTCATACTTTTCAGCCTTGCGGAGGTATGCGCTCATACGTTTCAGCCTTGCAGAGGTATGTGCTCATACTTTTCAGTGCCATTCTTGTTCTTTTTCAACGGCTCTCACTGTCCTTGCTCTCATTACTCCTTCCTGGAAGTTCCTCACTCTATCTTATTGGAACAGAAAGAGAGAGATTGTGATGACTCCAATAGGCCAATAATTGTAAACAATTTTTTTTAATACATTCCTTCCTTACAGACATCAGTATCTAAAATTAATTACAACATTTCATACTCTTGCATTCATATCAAGAAAAAAATGTAACATTTGCATTTTTAAAATATTAATATTTATTTTGTATTCATGAAGGATTTGCTCTGTAAATAGAAAAAAAGAAATAATGATTTTTTTTTTAATGTGCTATTTTGATGTTGCACATTTGATAATTTTGTGCAGTTTTTGCTTCTTCGTGAAGGATACTAAAATCATTTTTCATGTCACTTTTGGATTACTTGTTTCTCCTGCCAAAACCACTCGAAAAATGTAATAAGCTCCCAGTAAGGGTTGTGGATGAGAAAAACAGCAGAAGTGTTCAGGAAGAACTGGATGTTGATTTGAAGATAGAGGGAGTTAAAGAATATACTTGGATTGGGAGAACAACCAGGTTAGATGGTCAGGAAGAGTGAAGTATTAATATTTGTATGCTCCATATATTTGGAAGCCTGGTGTTGGCTAAACGGTTAAGGTAGCTGGCTTTAGATCTCAAGGTGAGATCAAGCATCCTGCGTCGGAGTGGCGACCCGTCCAGGATTGCGCCCAATAGCCGAGGAAACTGCTTCGGCAGCCCAATGCATCTGAAGATGCAAAAGCAGTGTCTTCTTCTTTTACAGATATTTGATCTTCTTCTACATATATTTGATCTTCCTCTTCTTCTACATATATTTGATCTTCTTCTTCTTCTACATATATTTGAGTAAGATTGGTATGTATGTACAGTTCTGAGTTGATATAAAGTGAGATATATCATTGGTAGGTGAGCGAGTTTAAAGAAATTGTATGGAAGTATTGCTCGTCGCATGTTCCTCTTGTCTGTTTTTGTCTTGTATTTGTCTTTTGGGGTTTTTTATTTTGTATTTTTTGTTGTCTTTTTTGTTGTTTTTTCTTGTATTTTTGTTGTATTTTTGTTGTGTCATGGAATGCCGAGCTAGCTCGACGCAGTAAAGTAAGTAAGTAAGTTTGTTGTTGTTTTTTTGTATTTTTGTTGTATTTTTGTTGTTGTATTTTTGTTGTATTTTCTTATGTTTTTTTTTGTCTTTTTGTTTTTGTTTTGTGCTCTCGTCTTGTCTGTTTTGCTCTTGTCTCGTGCTTACCGGTATGTCTGCCTTCCTCCCTGATCGCCCCTATGCTCCACTTTGTTAAAAAGTCAGCCCTGCCTCTTTTTCACCCCATCCCTGACCTACCAAGCGTTCTTGGTAAAGTGCCCCTTGGGTCTGTGAGATATGCAGTTGGGGTTGTTGCTTCAACCTACAAGTCGGAGCATGAATTTGACTTTGTCAGCGTTGGGTTGCTTTTTGCTTCTTGGTTGTTGTTGTTTTAGCATTTTCTTTTTCTTTTTGCTTTTCTGCCAGTACTACAATAAAGCACAATTAAAAGTTGACTGTCATCCGGTGCAGAGCCTTGCAGAAGTTATCCCATTATTCAAGTGCATGCGGCTTTTTTGCGAACTGTTTATGGTGTGCACAGAGCTTCCAGAAACATTCCAACAAGATCGCTTCCTTGTGCAAGATGCATAGCTTGCTCTGCTTGGCCATGCTTGTCAAACGAAAATCCCACAGACGGTTCTTTTTATGCCATAAAGGATCCTTTGTTGGAGCAGAATCTTCAGAGAAATGCATGTGTATGTGTCTGTGAAGTCTTTCACACCAAATTGATTTCATATTCTACCAGAAGGTTTGATGGTTGTAGTTTTCATGATTGTTCAAACACACCAACCACCTCTTCCCTACTTGTTGGCCTCACACTTTTGCTGATGCGTGCTCAATTTAAACTTGAACTATAGAGCGAAGTCGATGGGGCGACATCGCAAACCCCCATGCTTCCACCTAAAGCAAAGTTGAAAGTTGGCAAAACGTTTCACCAGGAATGACCCAATATCGAATTTTGAGTTGAAAAAATTTCCCCGTTCTGACCTCTGTGACCCGAATGACACGAACCGGGGATCAATCAATCCAAAAACTCATAACATATTTCATGCGTCCGCCAATGTTGATTGTAAATACGTTTCATTTCAAAATGTGCCTGTAATTGCATTTTTCGGTATTTGACCTTTTGACCCCAACCTAGTGGGAGGGGCCAAAATAATACAGCTCTAGCACCTTCTTGCAATGTGGCGATCATATCTACTAAGTTTGGTGAATTTCTGCCGAACCATTTAGGAGGAGATAGCGTTACGGACGGCCTGACGGACAGACGTAGCTGGTTACAATATCCCCATCCCCTGTTTTTTTCAAAAAGCATGTGGATAATAACCCTAATTAGCCATGAAATTCGTGAAGATCTGTAATAACTGAGAGTATGAGAAAATACGAGAAAAATAGATGAGGAAAAGTTATTCATTCCATCCTTTCAATATTCTGTGCGGGCAATCCAGCTGAGCTCATGTCCTGCGAAGAAATCCACAAAATATAGTTTGTGCAGACAGAAAAGAGCCTCTAATGCATTACATTTGCTCGTTTTTCCCCTTTTTCAAAATGTATTCCTTTGTTCTGACACAGTAAATCCTTGCTAAATATTGTACTCTCTGGAAACTTCTATTAATATTTCATCATAAAGTTCTCTAACTGCAGAGTCCAGTCTAGTTACTACAGGGATGTAGACCACCATGGAAAACTTATTGCTGTTGTTGTTGTTCTTTAGTCCCGGACAGTTCTCTCGAACAAGCCTGTGGCACGGAGACAACCGATGGATCTCCCATAAGCGACCCAGAGATCCCCCACATCCAGTATGGTGTTCCCCCACCTTCACGAAGTCAGGGCTATGTGAGAGAGAGAGAGAGAGAGAGAGAGAGAGAGAGAGAGAGAGAGAGAGAGAGAGAGAGAGAGAGAGAGAGAGAGAGAGAGAGAGAGAGAGAGAGAGAAAGAAAGAGAGAAAGTGAAAGATAGATAGAGATAAGAGGGAAAGGGCTGGTCCATGGGGACCGATCGGCACTCTGACTGTGGCCGCGCTGCCCTGACGAATCCAGGCAGCATGGAAAAATGAGGAAGATTTGTCCCCAGATTTGCGTTGAGGGGTACAACCACCACGAAGAGGCGTCCCCGATAAGCCTGTTGTTATTGTCTGAGGTACATTTCATTATTGAAATGCAAATACAAAGCTAGATATTACCAAGGCCTGAGACAATCCCACTCCAGCCCTGAGCACTTCCACATTGCAATCCAGTATGAAAAGCAACTTTAGCTCAAAAACAAAAGGAACAAGAAAGAGCAATCAGAGATTGCAGACCCCTGCCAGGACGTATTTTCAATGGTTTTTAAGTCTTTCGTGTTAAAACAAATATGGCGGCCGAACCACGTGACCAATGACATATTCGTTGTTGTTTTTTCTCCAGCAATTTATGCCAACATGACGCTCAAGAAATTTCATCTTGATCGGATGAAGTTTTGTACTTGTCGAATTATGATGTCATAATGGAGGCACATATGACATCATCATTAACATATTTTATTCCCCATGGAGAGTTCTTTACAATAAGCCATGTCTCAATTTGTTTTCTATTAAGTGCTTTTGGAGATATAGAGGTGCAAAGTTTTTCGGTTTTTCCAAGATGGCGGCGGAACCACGTGACATATGACATCATAATTATCATTTAAAAAATTACACAGGTACAGATGCACCTATAGTGAAAAATTCCTGTCAATTGGACCAACGGTTGCAGAGAAAATCACATTTATTCTGTGCAGATTGTCATGGGGACCGCAAGGCTAACCCCTGCTCTAGCAGGGAAAATGGCCTTAAAATGCATGTTGTTGTTGTTGTTGTTGTTGTTGTTGCAGACAAACAGACAAACAGATGAAAAATCGGTCAGAGACGGAGGACTTGCCGAAATGTACTTTTTTATCGGCCATTTTGGATCAAAATTAATAATACATAAGGACATGGGTTGAATCCCTGCTTGAGAGAATGCCAACCCACTCCCCGCCATTACGGTCATCTCTCCAACTCACAATCCCACGAGATATGCGGAAAGGACAACCCAAAACCAATTATATTCTTTTTGATTCGTATATAAATATCATTAAAAGTAAATAATGACCTCTGCCAAAGTTCAAATGACGTGGGTTTAATCTCTGCATGAGAGAATCCCGCATAGCTATTTGGGCGGTGTATAAGCTAACAGATCGCTGTCTCCATCGATCTTGCCAAGGCCTTAACACCTATTGGCTCAAAATCCTTTTAACTGTTGAGTTGGGAGTTTTTATAATGAAGGAAACACGTATCGGGAGTACAAAGTACATACGACATGACGATTGTGAATGTGACAGCTCTGAGGCGCCTTTCGCTTCGCATCGCAGTGACGGCGAGCAGCAACATGGCGGCTGGAAGATTAAAATCTGGCTTCAAGCCCCCTCACCACCCAAAATCTATTCCAGCGAATCTATTCCGGCAAGTAACCAACCAACCAACCAACGTACTTGCCGGAATAAAGAATGTATTCTGGCAAGTAACAAATGGACAAACAGACAGGGATGAAAACATAACCTCCATCCACCTTTGGTGGCGGAGGTAACGAAATCAGAATGAAGGTCCCAATGAAAATCCGCCTCATCATGGCTTCATTTAAACCGTCGAATCCTTCCGCTGTATCACTCCGCCTCGCCCCGGCTTTACGCTGTGGTCACGATTTCACGTTTTGGGTGACCTTGAGCTTGACCTTGGGCCTAGAGAGTTAAAAATTGGGCACAGTCTATTCCAGGGCAAGGCAAATATGTGTGTAAAGTATGGCGATGCTATGTGCTACAATGTAGACGTAGTACTGCGCACAAACAAACAAACAGACAGACAGACAAACCAACCAACCAACATACTTGCCGGAAAATGAAAAATCGGTCAGACACCGAGGACTCGCCAGAATGTACTTTTTTATCGGCCATTTTGGATCAAAATGGCGGGAAATCTATATCTATACATGTATACACTTGAAATCTATACATGTATACTCTTGTCGGCGGTGTTTAACTAGCAGCATAGCCAGCATAGCTATTTGGGTGGTGTATAAGCTAACAGATCGCTGTCTCCATCGATCTTGCCAAGGCCGTAACACCTATCGGCTCAAAATCCTTTTAACTGTTGACTTGGTAGTTTTTACAATGAAGGAAACACATATCGGGAGTACATACTGTAGTGAAAATGTATCAAAGTTGAACCCAAGTGTGATGCTCGCTTAAACCACTGAGAGGCTTCTATAAGACCTCGGACGTCCGCGACCTCGGGCCACTCCTGCGACATTATTCTATGACATGTAGACTCGGATGGTATGTACCCACTCATATTCTAGGCTTGCTTGCATTGACTAATATTATCGATCCTTCCTATATGATGCCAAGGTCCTGATATATATTGCATGATTGTATTTTACAGGATGATGCCAGAGATCTCATTGTTATTAAACCTACCTATGGGACAAAGTTGTGGACTCGATTGATTCTCACAACACTTAATAACAATCAGTTCCACCGTCCACTCGAGGACAAGAGGCGGACATGGCGGGACACAAGATGATCCAGGTGCCGCAATTTGCCGCCAGCCCACAAGCAACGGATTCAGCCTCGGAGCTGACGCATTGGCTAAAGTCCCTGGATAATCAGTTCAAAGCCCAGGACGCCGATGTCACTGAGGAAACGAAATTACAGGTACTGCAAACTAAAGCACACCACACCGTCTACAGGGGAATCGAACAGTGTACGACGTTCAATGCAGTGGTGGCGGAGCTAAAACGGATTTACATTAAGAAGCGAAGCGTGGTCTATTCCCGGCATCTGCTCGCAAAGCGGACTCAACAGCCCGCAGAGTAGCTAGACCACTTCGCACAAGAGCTGCGACGTCTGCTGGTTGAGAGTGCCCAGGAGGTACGGACACACGAGCAAGTACAGGACGACCTTGTACGCGATTCTTTTGTCTCAGGGATTGGGTCTTCTACCGTGAGACAGAGGCTTCTTGAAGTTGAGGATTTGACGTTCACGGAAGCTTTACGGCTGGCTCACGTCTACACTACAGCTCGTGAACAATCTGACACTTACGATCATACGCGAGTCACTGCGGGGATTTCTCGTCAAGCCCGACCGGAGAGGGCTACTGCCGACGACACGGAAGCCGACACGGCATCCCTGCCGGAACCCCTGGCTTCTCCCGAGGAGGACCCTGATTCCGGCTTGGCGGCAGCTGCAGCTGCGGGTCCAAAGCCCGGACGAAACGCTACGTGCTATTTCTGTGGGAATCGACAACATCCCCGGTCGGCGTGCCCGGCTCGGGAGGCGATATGTCATCTGTGTTCGACAAAAGGGCATTTTGCAAAAGTTTGCAAAAAAGCTGCGTGGGGAAAACGAACACGCGCGACAATGAATGTGCTTATCGCCGGGCCAATGTGCCGAGCACAGAGCGGGGCGCCTCACCCGCCTTTGATGAGCGGCGTACCTCCTCGTGGGCCCCTGGCTGCGCGCTCGACCTTGGTGAGATTCACCGGACCGCCAAAACAAATGGCGCAAATACGCCCGAACGCGGAGCGACTGTCCTTGGCTGGTATCGGAACGTCTCATGATGGCTATGAGACTCACCGCGCTACTCTAGCGCCATCCGAAAGCTGCTTGTACGAACTACAAGCTCCTGTTTTGGCACGGAAGACTGCAGAAGGCTTTCAAACTTCTCGCGTGACACGAGCGCCATCCGAAGGCTGCTTGTACGAACTACAAGCTCCTGTTTTGGCACGGAAGACTGCAGATGGCTTTCAAACTACGCGCATGACACGAGCACTCTCCGGAGGCTGCTCGAACAAACGAAGAACTGCAGCTGGCGTTGGATCTACACGCGAGGCGCGATCGTCTCGCTCTGATGACTCGGCTTCTGCCGGACCGCCTGGCCTGGCTCAGGCCATCATCCCACTTATGATCGAGGGAATTTTTGCACGGACTCTCATTGATACAGGGTCCACGGATAGTTATATCGATCATCGACTGGTGCAAAAACACGGATGGCCGATTCTCGGGACATGCCGTCGGATCTTTATGGCCTCCCAAGGGCTTAGGCTCAACACAAAAGGGGAATGTCGATTGAAGTTGGTGATAAAGGGACGAATGTTTCCAGATGTACATCTCATGGTCTTACCTGCTTTATGTGCTGACATCTTGTTAGGACACGACTTTCTTAAGCGACACGGACGTTTGGAAATGGAATTTGGTGGTGCTGATATGCTGGCTGTTTGTGCACTCGCAGGGATGGAAATTGAGCCTCTGTCCCTGTTCCCCAATATGACCATGGACTGCACACCGGTAGCAGTAAAATCGCGGCGCTACTGACGAGCTGACGCACAATTCATTGTGGAAGAGACTGCCCAGCTCTTAAAGGAAGGTATCATAGAACCTAGCCGGTCGCCGTGGCGGGCACAGGTCTTAGTGGTGCGAAGTGAGGCACATCGCAAATGAATGGTAATCGACTCTTCGCAGACGATTAATCGATTTACACAGCTGGACGCCTACACCCTCCCGGGAATGGATGGCCTGATTCGACAGGTGGCCCTGTACTCAGTCTATAGCGCTCTCGATCTACGTAGTGCGTATCATCAGATCCCCATCACCGAGGCAGACCGTATCTATACCGCGTTTGAATCAGGTCAAAGGTTATACCAGTTCACCCGACTACCTTTTGGGGTGACGAACGGGGTTCCTATTTTCAGAGGGCTATGGGGGACCTCATCGCTAAGGAGAACTTGACCGATGTCTTTGTATATCTGGACAATCTTATGGTTTGCGGGCATGACCAGGGGCATCATGATGCGAATCTGAAGCGCTTCCTCGAGGTCGCGCAGAGGTATCGCTTAACCATGAACGAGGCTAAGTGTCGTTACTCCCTGCGCACGATAGATCTTCTGGGGTACACCGTAACCCACGGCTCTGTTGCTCCTGATAAGGAGCGTCTGCGACCCTTGCTCGATATGGCCCCGCCCTGCAATCGAGCTTCGCTGAAGCGTGCTCTCGGGCTGTTCGCCCATTATTCGAAGTGGGTGCAAAATTTCTCCGTGAAACTCCGCCCCCTTGTGACCTGCGACGCGTTCCCCATGAGCCCAGCCGCCTTGGCTGCCTTTAGGGGCCTTAAGTCCGACATCGCTGGCGCCGCTGTGGCGACGATCGACGAGAGCAAATCTTTCGTCTTAGAAAGTGATGCCTCGGATCATGCGATAGCGGCGACTCTCTCCCAAGGGGGGCGCCCTGTGGCTTTCTTTTCGCGGACTCTCACCTCCGCTGAGTGGAGGCATTCGTCTGTCGAAAAGGAAGCGTACGCGATCGTCGAGTCCATTCGGCGATGGCGTTCGTACTTGCTCGGGCGATGCTTCCAAATCATCATGGACCAACAAGGCGTGGCGTTTATGTACGACACCTTACATGCTCAATGCATTAAGAATGAGAAAATCACTCACTGGCGTATCGAACTCGCCGACTTCTGCTACACCATCAAATATCGCCCGGGGAAGGATAACCTGGTCGCCGACGCTTTATCAAGGCCGGCTACGTGTGCGGGTCTCATCACTTTGGAGGGACTGCGCGCTTTGCACGACACTATGTGTCACCCTCGGGTGACGCGTTTCGCTCATTTTGTGCGTCGTGGTAATCTGCCGTACTCGGTTGAGGACATCCGCCAGGTCTGCCGCGACTGCGCTGTATGTGCGGAACTCAAACCGCGTTTTTACAACCCTCCAATGGGGATGCTGGTCAGGGCTACTAGACCATGGGAGAGATTGGCGATGGATTTCAAAGGCCCGCTGCCGGTGTCGAGTAACTCTCGTTATCTGCTCACTATCTTTGATGAGTACTCACGATTCCCTTTCGCTTACACGTGCACAGATATGACGGCTGCCACAGTCATACAGTGCCTGCAGAATTTGTTTTCTATGTTTGGGTATCCGGCCTACGTGCATACTGATCGGGGTGCGGTGTTCCTGTCCCAGGAAGTGAGGTGCTTCTTGCTCCAAAGTCGCTTCGAGTTACACCACTCCGTACAGACCACAGGTGAATGGGCAGTTCGAACGCTTCAATGGGATCATATGGAGGGCCGTCATGCTAAGCCTCAGGACCCTTGGCCGGGGCCTAGATAAATGGGCTTGGTCGCTACCTGCGGCGCTGAACTCGATCAGGGCTCTACTATGTACGGCCACCAACCAGACTCCTCACGAAAGACTGTTCCACCACCCTAGAAGCTCGGGTAGTATCCGATCTTTACCCAGTTGGCTCGCTGAGCTGGGGCCGGCGTATCTCAAACGTGCGGTTCGCACGAGCAAATACGATCCCTTAGTGGATAAGGTGCAGGTACTCCAGGCTAATCCCGAGCATTCTCGTGTGATGACGGCGGATGGACGTGAGTCCACTGTCTCCGTACGCCATCTCGCCCCTTATGGGGTCATCGACCCTTATAGGGATATTGACGAACCGATTTACGAGTCTATGGACTCTCCCGAAGCTCCCCCTATGGAGCATCTGCCGTCCCTCCCTTCGCCAGATACACCCCTGCCTGAAGGCACTGAGGTGCCCCCTCCGACACTTGCCTCCAGCAGCTACTCCGATGCAGGGGACTCCGGACTTGGGGATGTCGTACCCGGTAGTTTCCGGACCCGTACTGGCAGGATAATTCGCCGCCCGGACCGCTACGGATGGACCGACTGACATGGATTGCAATCCCTAATCAATTAATGCTGACGTACGCTTGATTCCTGCCTAGTGGCAGTGTAGTTCTAACGGCGGGGAGAATGTAGTGAAAATGTTTCGAAGTTGAACCCAGGTGTGATGCTCGCTTAAACCACTGAGAGGCGTCTATAAGACCTCGGACGTCCGCGACTCCGGGCCACTCCTGCGACATTATTCTATGACATGTAGACTCGGATGGTATGTACCCACTCATATTCTAGGCTTGCTTGCATTGACTAATATTATCGATCCTTCCTATATGATACCAAGATCCTGATACATATTGCATGATTGTATTTTACAGGATGATGCCAGAGATCTCATTGTTATTAAACCTACCTATGGGACAAAGTTGTGGACTCGATTGATTCTCACAACACATACGACATAGCGATTGTGAATATGACAGCTCTGAGGAGTGTTTCGCTTTGCATCGCAGTGACGGTGAGCACCAACATGGCAGCTGTAAGATTAAAATCGAACGATTTTAACGTTTTGGGTGACCTTGAGCTTGACCTTGGGCCCAGAGAGTTAAAAATTGGGCACAGTCTATTCCAGGGCAAGGCAAATATGTGTGTGAAGTATGGTGATGCTATGTGCAATGATGTAGACGTAGTACTGCGCACAAACAGACAGACAAACAGACAAACAGACAGACAGACAGACAGACAAACAGACAGACAAATGAACCAAACCAACATACTTGCTGGAATCTATTCCAGCAAGTAACAAACAGACTCAAATGCAATACCCTCTCCTCAGGTGAGGGTAATGATGCTTTCAAGAGATGGTGATGAAACGGAAACCGAAAGACAAACCATGGGTCAACGACAATCTTTGCCGTTTAATAGTACATTTATAAACCACTATTCAGTCCATATGCCGGATGTCATATCAGAAAAGCTATGGTATCTTACCTTCAGAACAAAGTCGAACACCTTAAAATATCAGAGCCTGGAAAATGGCAAAGACAGCTCAGATTTTATTGACCGGAATGAAGAAGCATTCCTATATTCTTGCTTTTGCCGACCAATCTCTTCACCAGCAGCTAATGATCTTAACAAGCATTTTTCCCGTATCTGTACTATGTGACCTGCACTGGACCTGGCAACTCTTACAGCTTATCTTCTGGCTGCTGTGCCTCCAACAACAATCCAATCCATCACGAGGTTTACTTTCGCCTTTGACGTCTCAACGCATCTAAGGCTCCTCATCCCAGTGATGTACCTCGTATTTTCAAAGAGTTTGCACTGGAAATCTCAGGCCCTGTTACAAAGATATTTAACAAATGCTTACAGAATGGTAACTTCCCTGTTAAGTGGAAATGTGCTTCAGTATGTGCAATTCCTAAGACTACTCGTGTTACTGAATTTGATCAGCTTCGCCCTATCTCAATTACCTCTGTTTTAGCTCGGGTGTTTGAGAGTTTTCTTGCTGATTGTTTGATGGTCGATTTTAAACCTCATATTGATCCTGCACAGTTTGGAAACATGAAAGGAAGTTCTATCAACCAATATTTAGTCCATATGCTGAATGTTATACATCGAAATCTTGACCAACGAGGTCATGTGAATATTTGCACTTTTGACTTTTCCAAGGTCTTCAACCTGGTCAATCACTCCAAGGTCATCGAAAAGCTCATTCAGCTTGAGGTTGATGCTTCCATCCTACCTGCAGTGCGCAGTTTCCTTTCCGATCGTTCCCAGGTGGTTCGTTATCAAGGGGAGACATCGAATCCTTTGTGTCTCTCCTGGGGAGTTCCACAAGGGACGAAACTAGGACCAATTTTGTTCCTGGTTCTGGTGAATGACGTGGATGTAACAACAGAGTATCGTTGGAAATATGTTGATGATTTGAGCCTGGTTGAGGTTGAAGTGTTGAACAGAACTGAGCAAAGTTCGATGCAAGCCCATGTTGATGCACTTGGTGATTGGTTTTGCCTTAACGATGTTAGGCCGAAGCCGGAGAAATGTAAGATTATGCAAATGTATTTTCTTCAGAATGTTCCATCACAATTAAACATCGTCATTGAAAACATCCCTCTGCAAAGAGTTCAATCGCCCACTCTCCTTGGTGTTATAATCCAATCTGATCTGAAGTGGAATAGTCAAATTCAGCAGATGGTATCTCGTGCTGCTCAACGACTCTTCGGTCTTTGTACCTTGAAGAAATTCGTTCTTTGTACCTTGAAGAAATTCGTTCTTTGTACCTTGAAGAAATTCCATGTGAGTGCCCCTGATCTTGTTGAAAAACACAAAGTGTACATTCCCCCGTTGTTGGAGTTCCCCCTTTGTACATTCCCCCTTTGCTGAAGCTCAAAGTCGACGATGAACTGGAGAATGGCAGTGATTGCGACCGTGATGATCACCTTCTCTATCTTTTTCGATGAAGATGACTGACTCAACAAAATTTCAGATATAGTTCATACAATGTGGCCTACAACCATTTGCTGTCGTTTCATTGAAATGTTTGCAGACATTTTGCATAATATGTTCACCACTTTATACATTTCATTACAGCCCCTGCCAATTACTTTAAAATGATTCTTAAGACCATTAGTCTGATTTATTTTCATTCTTAAGTAACTGATTCTTGTTACATGTATGGTCCTCTTATGGTTCTTACAATAACCATGTTTGTGCTCATTATTCTAATTAAAGGTATAATTGCCACCAATTAAAGTCATTTTTATGCTAATTAGTCTGATCTCGATTCATTCTTAAGTCATGTTTCCATTCCTTGTAGGATGGGAGACATCTGAAAATATGAGATTGATGCCTGGACTTAAAAATCTAAATAAATGTGTTAAGTGGTGCCACTTCAATTACGTGCCAAGGGCACGAGTCTGATCTGGGGGAAATTTAAGAATGAGCTTTTCAAGCTTTGGACTGATGGTACAATGGAACCACACCATTGAGAACTCTGTTCTCGATTGTCTAATTCAATCGGGCCCAGCTCTCAGTCTATTTGCTACGACACTCCAAATTGAGCTCAGGTGCATCCAATTTCCTTTGATAAATCCTTGAGATGTCTCTACAACTTTATTGGAGTCAACCTGTGGCAAATTCAATTGATTGGACATGATTTAGAAAGAAACACCTTTCTATGCAAGGTCCCACAGTTGACAGAGCATGTCAGAGCAGAAACTCTACCATGAAGTCCAATGAACTGTCCGTACAACTCCAAGATGGAATTGTGAGGAGGCATAGATCTGGGGAAGGGTATAAAACAATTTCTAGAGTGTTGAAAGTTCCCAGTGAGCTCCATCTTTAGGAAATGGAAAGAATATACAGAGTTCCTTGATTGAGATGGGAGAACCTGCAGGAAGGTCTGCAGAACTTCACAAATCTGCGCTTCATGGGAGAGTGGCTAGACAGAAGCTACTTCTGAGAAAAAGGCACATGACAGCTCGCCTGAAGTTTGCAAAAAGGAACGTGAAAGACTGAGGATGAGGCAAAATATTTTATGGTCTGATAAGATAATTGAACTATTTGGCCTAAATACAAAGTACTATGTCTGGTGGAAACTGAGCACAACTCCTGGATACTCATCTAGCACTATCCCTACAGTGAAGCATGATGGTGGCAGCATCATGCTATGGGGATGATTTTCAGCAGCAGGGAGACTTGTTAGATAAAGGGAACAATGAATGGAGCCAAATGCAGGCAAATCCTTGAGGATAACATGCTTTGGAGTGCAAAAGACCTTAGACTGCGACGAACATTTACCTTCTAACAGGTCAATGCCCCCAAGCATACAACCAGAGCAACACAGGAATGGTTTCAGAACAAAAACATGAAAGTCCTTGAGTGGCCCAGCCAAAGCCCAGACTTGAATCCCATCGATAATCTGTGGAAAGGCATGAAGATTCCTGTTCACCAACGCTCCCCATCCAACTTGACAGGGCATGATCAAATCTGCAAGGAAGAATAGGAGAAACTCCCCAAATGCAGATGTGCAAACCTCATATAGACATTCCCAAGAAGACTTAAAGCTGTAATCACGGCCAAAGGCGCTTCTATGAAGTATTTACTCAGCAGGTTGAATAGAACCACCTTTTGGGGCCATTTTTCCCTGCAGAGCAGGGGTTGGCCTTTTTTGGTCACCTTGGTCCCCTTTTTGAAGCAATGTTTATGGCCAGATGTCCTTCCTGTCGCCAACCCTGTTAGTCACCTTTTGCGACACACAGGGGTAATTCAATTACCAGTGAATCTGGTACTCAATTTGCCGACCTCGGAAGGATGACAGGCTGAGTCAACCCCCTGGCATGAATTCAGCGATCGACTGGGATTTGAACCCAGGATCCTAGGTCAACCCCCTGGCATGAATTCAGCGATCGACTAGGATTTGAACCCAGGATCCCAAACCGGCACCCTAACCGCTAAGCCATCTTTTCTTTTGTAAAAAAATTCACTTTGACATTTATGGGGTATTATGTATAGATCGGTGACAAAAATATCTCAATGTAATCCATTTCAAATTTAGGCTGTAACACAACACAAGAGGAAAAAGTCAAGTGAATACTTTCTGAAGGCACTGTATATATTACGCTAGTCCATGTGTCTGTGGGTTCGACTACATTCCACACTATTGAAGCTCTACAAGATTTGGTCAATCGATCATGTTTACTGCAGAAGTAGATGTTCACCATCTGAGGCAGGATTATATTCCTGTTCCCAGTCTTGTGCCCTTTCAGACTGCTCACTGCCTCATAAATTTAATAATTTGTAGGTGCTTCACCCATGTCATCCTCCACTGGGACTGAAGACACATGAAAGCCCGCTTGGAGTTTGCAAAAAAGCACCTAAAGGACTCTCAGACTGTGAGAAACAAGATTCTGTAGGCTTTCATGTGTCTTTCACTGAGGAGAGGCTTCCGTCTGGCCACTCTGCCATAAAGCCCAGATCGGTGGACTGTTGCAGTGATGGTTGTCCTTCTGGAAGTTTCTCCCATCTCCACACAGGATCTCTGGAGCTCAGCCAGAGTGACTATCGGGTTCTTGGTCACCTTTCTTACCAAGGCCCTACTCCCCCGATTGCTCAGTTTGGCCGGGCGGCCAGCTCCAGGAAGAGTCCTGGTTGTTCCAAACTTTTTTTTTTTCTTTTTTTTTTGTATACAAGATCGAGGCTCGTGAAAGAGCTAACATTAATCACACAAAAAGACAAACCGACACACAAAACACAAAAAACAAGGGGAGCGGCAGACAAGATGGGGAGAGAGGGGGAAGGACACAAAAGAGAGGGGGAAGAGGGGGAAGGACACAAACACAACATTTGAGAGCAGGGACATCGGGAGGACTTGGGGGGAGGTGGGAGAGGAATAAAACATATGAACACTGCAAGGACTCTGGGGTGAATTTTTTTTTGTCTTCCATTTAAGAATTATGGAGGCCATTGTGCTCTTGGGAACCTTCAATGCAGCAGAGATTTTTTTTGTATGCTTCCCCAGATCTGTGCCTCGACACATTCCTGTCTCTGAGCTTTGCAGGCAGTTCCTTCGACCTCATGGCTTGGTTTTTGCTCTGATATGCATTGTCAGATGTGAGACCTTATATAGACAGGTGTGTGCCTTTCCAAATCATGTCCAATCAATTGAATTTACCACAGGTGGACTCCAATCAAGGTGTAGAAACATCTCAAAGATGATCAAGAGAAATGGGAGGCACCTGAGCTAAATTTCAAGTGTCATAGCAAAGGGTATGAATACTTATGTCAATGTGATATTTCAGTTTTTTCTTTTTAATAAATTTGCAAAACTTTCTAAAATCCTGTTTTCTCTTTGTCATTATGGGGTATTGAGTGTAGATTGGTGAGGGAAAAAATGAATTTAAACGATTTCAGCATAAGGCTGCAACATAACAAAATGTGAAAAAAGTGAAGGGGTCTGAATACTTTCTGAATGCACTGTATATGCAGAGCTGTATTCCCATGCATGGAGTACAGTTGCTAAATGACAGAAGGAAGGAGCTTCATCGTCTGGTAGAGAACTATAGGATAACAAGGAGACACATAGACATCACACATGAATGGATGAGTGACCCTATTCCTCAAACACCTTCAATAAGGTGGTCTGGATTGCAGGTGTGCGTATACCCACGCACATGCGTCCGCACACGTGCACCCGATCAAATTTTTCCCCGCACCAGTGCCAGTCATGTGTTCAAAGTAATAAGGTCAGACAGAGTGGCAGACACAATGGTACAGGCGTGCTAAACACAGCAAGAAGTTCTGTCGAAACACGACACCTTTTCCTTAAGGAGCCATTACAAGCACTTGCCTGCTTTGGAATGTCAGGCCTCGCAGCCCTGCCAGATAGCTCCTGCCAGCAGGGCAAAAAGCCTGTGGTTATATGAGCTTGCTCAGGCCTGTTCTAGTTTTCTCTTTTTACCTGTCTGTTGCCAAAAGGTTTGGTTATTACCAAGAAGTAAGGTAATCATGAATAATGATGAAAAATAGCTAAATCCCAAGTCTCACCATAAGGGTACTTGAAATCTGGTAAAAATTGAGGATTTGTGTGCGGCATAAATTATATTCTTAAAACAATATTGCCATTGATACAACCCCACTTTCATTGGACATGCCTTGATACAACCCCGCTTTGATACAACCCCACTTTCATTGGACACACTTTGATACAACCCCACTTTGATACAACCCTGCTTTGATACAACCCCGCTTTCATCGGACACACTTTGATACAACCCCGCTTTCATTGGACACACTTTGATACAACCCCGCTTTGATACAATCTCGCTTTGATACAATCCCGCTTTGATACAACCCCGCTTTGATACAACCCCGCTTTGATACAACCCCGCTTTGATACAACCCTGCTTTTGATACTATCCCGCTTTGATGCAACCACGCTTTGATGCAACCCCACTTTAATGCAACCCCGCTTTGATACAATCCCGCTTTGATACAATCCCGCTTTGATACTATCCCGCTTTGATGCAACCCCACTTTGATGCAACCCTGCTTTGATGCAACCCCGCTTTTGATGCAATCCTGCTTGGATGCAACCGCGCTTTCATTGGACACGCTTTGATACAACCCCTCTTTGATTCAACCCCACTTTGATACACCCTTCTTTTGATACAATCCCGCTTGGATGCAACCATGCTTTGATGCAACCCCACTTTGATACAACCCCACTTTGATACAACCCCGCTTTCACATTATTATTATTTTTCATCATCAATTATTCTGAGATGATGCTCAATAAATTTTATCCTGATGAAACTAATGGCGACAGATGGGACGGCCAGCTTAAAGTCCATCAACTAATATCGACAGATGGAACAGCCAGCTTAATGTCCATCAACTAATGTTGACAGATGGAACAGCCAGCTTAACGTCCATCAACTAACGTAGTTATCGATTGAGGTTTGTTTGTTTTTTACGGATGTGTTTATGGTTTTTACGTAAATTTTCATTTACAGACACTTTTCCTTTTTTTCATTTACGGACATTATTGTTATGTTTATTCCAGAGTTTACAGTTAAAGAAATTATAATTTTCAAATGGTACATATTGATTGAGGTTTTTTTAACGGATGCATTCGTTTTTACGTAAATTTTCATTGATATTTTTATTTCACAGTTTACAGTTGAAGAAATTACAATTTTCAAATGCTAGATCAAATGCTAGATTCCGTTGATCTTTTTTTTTTGATTTTTTTTTTTTGATTTTTTTTACAGATATTGATCGAGGTTTTTTTTTTTTAGGACGCATTTATCTTTTTTTAATGTAAATTTTCATTTACAGACACTTTTCCTTTTTTTCATTTATGGACATTATTGTTATGTTTATTCCACAGTTTACAGTTATATAAATTATTATTTTCAAATGGTAGATATCGATTGAGGTTTTTTTAACAGATGCATTTACAGTTTTTACGTAAATTTTCATTGAGATTTTTATTTCACAGTTTACAGTTATAGAAATTACAATTTTCAAATACTAGATATTGATTCTGTTGTCTCTTTGCTTTTTTTTATTTTTATTTTTTTAAATACATATGAAGACCATAGAATTATAACCAGGCTAAGTCACATTTTAGTCATTTCTAGAAAAACGTGAAAAATATTTTGAAAAACGTGAAAAACGGGGAAAAATAAAATAAAATGTGACTTAGCCTGGTTATAATTCTATGGTCTTCATATGCATTTACGTTTTTTTACATAAATTTTCATTAACAGCTTTCCGGATGTCCTGTGATTTTTCCCCGTGTACCGGCTTCGATGTCCGTCGGCATGCCAAATTTCAGCTTTCTACGACACCCGTTAGAAAGAGCTTTATAAATAAGATATTTCTATTCACTCCACTGGTAAAGTCCATTGAAAGGGCCACGAGGGTTGGCTTCTGAATTAAAGAGAGCTGGCATGGGGTTCATGGCCTCAAGTTAACCACACACTTACCATGTTGATGCCAGGGCAGCTACAATGTTACACAGGGACAGTTATAAGTCGTGCAGTTCTTATCTCAAAACGTAATTACACTCTTCTTAGCTGAACTAACAACAGTGGAAAGTATGCATATCTTACAACAAGAAAAAAAACAACCATGCAAGTGCTTTGGAATAAGCAGGTGCACAAAAGGCAGTGCTCAGAACGCGGGTGAAAACAGTTCAAATTATCTTAATCCAAAGCTGCCTGCGGTAACTGACCCAATAATTTACGATCCATTACATGGAAGGCCCATCACTTCCAGGAAAATATCATTGGCAACTCCTCATTTGGGTCACTTCTGGAGCACAGTGCTCCTGTCATCCGACCAATGGTATCTACTGTCAGGTTTTGTTGTTGCCACGATGCTGAAGGATTGGTTCATTTGGCAGTGGATATAAGGTTTGTGAGGTTGCGTCAGCACTGTCAGTTGTTCCACTGTTATCCTTCCTTGATTTTGGATGTGTCAATTCAGGGATAATTTGATCATGTGACCATAACATTTTCTTAAATGTCTTTTCTTCCATGATTCCTTGCATTTATTCATCAGCGATGATTGGGCACATTTCAGCAGTGTAATGTATTTCGCTTTCTTTCTTTCTTATTTAATGAATAAAGTTGTCAATTTGTTTCTGAGTGTACAAGTTATTTGATGTTCAATAGTTAACCTTAGCTTGGAATCGCTACAAGGTAACTTGACATTCTGAAATTCATGGGAAAACAACAGGTATATGAATTCAGTGTCCTGTTTATTTCACTTTAAAATTATTAATATAATCACATGTGTACTCTCTTTATACTTTCCTCCTTATCTCTTCCATCTCTTCCTCCCATCTCTACCTCTCAATTTACCTCTAATCGCTACCTCCCAGCTCTACCTCTCATCCCTACCTCTCATCCCTACCTCTCATCTCTACCTATCATCTCTACCTCCAATTTCTACCTCTCATCTCTACGTCCCATCGCTACCTCCCATCCCTACCTCCCATCTCTACGTCCCATCGCTACCTCTCATCTCTACGTCCCATCGCTACCTCCCATCCCTACCTCCCATCTCTACCTATCATCTCTACCTCTCATCTCTACGTCCCATCGCTACCTCTCATCCCTACCTCTCATCTCTACCTATCATCTCTACCTCCAATTTCTACCTCTCATCTCTACGTCCCATCGCTACCTCCCATCCCTACCTCCCATCTCTACCTCCCATCTCTACCTCTCATCGCTACCTCCCATCTCTACCTCTCATCCCTACCTCTCATCCCCACCTCTCATCCCCACCTCTCATCTCTAACTTTCATCTCTACCTCTTATTTCTACCTCCCATCTCTATCTCTCATCACTACTTCTTATCTCTACCTCCCATCGCTAGCTCCCATCGCTACCTCCCATCCCTACCTCTCACCCCTACCTCTCATCTCTACCTATCATCTCTACCTCCCATCTCTACCTCTCCTCTCTACATCCCATCGCTACCTCCCATCCCTACCTCCCATCGCTACCTCCCATCTTTACGTCCCATCTCTACTTCTCATTGCTACCTCTTATCTCTACCTCCTATATCTTCCTCTCATCTCTACCTCTCATCTCTATAACACTTTTCACCTCTATAACATCTATCTCTAGACCACCCCTCACCACAAGACCACTGCTCACTGTAGACCACCCCTCACCTCTAGACCACCCCTCATCTGTAGACAACCCCTCATCTGTAGACCACCCCTCATCTGTAGACAACCCCTCATCTGTAGACCACCCCTCACCTTTAGACCACCTCTCATCTTTACACCACCTCTCATCTCCAGACCACCCCTCACCTTTAGATCACCTCTCCTCTCAAGACCACCACTCATCTCGAGACAACCACTCATTTCCAGACAACCACTCATCAATAAACCACCTCTCATCTCTAGACCACCACTCATCTCTAGAACATCTCATCACTAGAACATCTTATCTCAAGCGCATCTCATCTCTAGAACACCACTCATCTTTAGACCACCCCTCATCTTTTAACCACATCTCATCTATTGACCACCTAATCTCTAGACCACTTCTCATCTCTAGATCACCTCTTATCTCTAGACCACCTCTTATCTCTAGATCACCTCTTATCTCTAGATCACCTCTCATCTCTAGACCACCTCTCATCTATTGATCACCTCATCTCTAGACCACTTCTCATCTCTAGATCACCACTTATCTCTAGACCACCTCTCATCTATTGACCACCTCATCTCTAGACCACTTCTCATCTCTACCTCTCATCTCTAGATCACCTCTCATCTCTTGAACACCTCTCATCTGTAGGCCACCTCTAATTTATAGACCACTTGTCATCTTTAAAAGCACCTCTCATCTCTAGACCACATCTCATCTCTAGACCACTTCTCATCTCTACCTCTCATCTCTAGACCACTTCTCATCTCTAGACCACTTCTCATCTCTACCTCTCATCTCTAGACCACCACTCATCTCTAGACCACTTCTCATCTCTAGACCACTTCTCATCTCTAGACCACTTCTCATCTCTACCTCTCATCTCTAGCTCACCTCTCATCACTTGAACACCTCTCATCTGTAGGCCACCTCTAATTTATAGACCACTTGTCATCTTTAAAAGCACCTCTCATCTCTAGACCACATCTCATGTCTAGACCACTTCTCATCTCTACCTCTCATCTCTAGACCACTTCTCATCTGTAGGCCACCTCTCGTTTCTAGACTACTTCTCATCTTTAGACCACTCCTCATCTCTAGACCATCTCTCATCTCGAGACCACCCTCATCTCCAGACCACTTGACATACCTTTATCTTCAAAACTTTAATCATCATTGCCATCCCATCCTGGTGTCTTTGTCTCTCCGCCCTTGGAAATCCAGCCTCCAGAAATCCGCTTTTCGAAATCTTAGTGTGGGAACCCACAATGACAAACTCCCTCATGTCATCTTCATGGGTTTCCATACATCTGCTCCAGGCTCCTTCACACACCACCCCGGCTCGGGATCCCCCGATTACGTGTCCATCCACCCCATGTTCTTCCCCTTCCTTGTTTCCACCAATTCCTACCCCCTCCTTGCGTCCTTTCCACACCGCCCCTGCTTTCTTCCTTTACTCCCTGCCTCTTCCTTCACTTTCTGCATCCTGCTTGCATGCTTCACCTGCACCACACCTGCTCTCATCTCACCCTATGTCCTGGTCCATCTCTCCTCCCCCTGCGTCCTGGTCCCTCTCTCCTCCCCCTGCGTCCTGGTCCATCTCTCCTCCCCCTGCGTCCTGGTCCATCTCTCCTCCCCCTGCGTCCTGGTCCCTCTCTCCTCCCCCTGCGTCCTGGTCCCTCTCTCCTCCCCCTGCGTCCTGGTCCCTCTCTCCTCGCCCTGCGTCCTGGTCCATCTCTCCTCCCCCTGCGTCCTGGTCCCTCTCTCCTCCCCCTGCGTCCTGGTCCCTCTCGCCTCCCCCTGCGTCTTGGTCCCTCTTTCCTCCCCCTGCGTCCTGGTCCCTCTCTCCTCCCCCTGCGTCCTGGTCCCTCTCTCCTCCCCCTGCGTCCTGGTCCATCTCTCCTCCCCCTGCGTCCTGGTCCATCTCTCCTCCCCCTGCGTCCTGGTCCCTCTCTCCTCCCCCTGCGTCCTGGTCCCTCTCTCCTCCCCCCTGCGTCCTGGTCCCTCTCTCCTCCCCCTGCGTCCTGGTCCATCTCTCCTCCCCCTGCGTCCTGGTCCATCTCTCCTCCCCCTGCGTCCTGGTCCATCTCTCCTCCCCCTGCGTCCTGGTCCCTCTCTCCTCCCCCTGCGTCCTGGTCCCTCTCTCCTCCCCCTGCGTCCTGGTCCCTCTCCCCTCCCCCTGCGTCCTGGTCCCTCTCTCATCCGCCTGCGTCCTGGTCCCTCTCGCCTCCCCCTGCGTCCTGGTCCCTCTCGCCTCCCCCTGCGTCCTGGTCCCTCTCGCCTCCCCCTGCGTCCTGGTCCCTCTCTCCTCCCCCTGCGTCCTGGTCCCTCTCTCCTCCCCCTGCGTCCTGGTCCCTCTCGCCTCCCCCTGCGTCCTGGTCCCTCTCTCCTCCCCCTGCGTCCTGGTCCCTCTCTCCTCCCCCTGCGTCCTGGTCTCTCTCTCCTCCCCCCGTGTCCAGGCTCCTCTCTTCTGGAACAATGCTAACATGGATGTGCTTCCTCATGGAACATGCAATCCATGAGAGAGCACTTTCAGGCAGCCATCCAACCTCCGATCATTCGAGTATAAAATTAACCCGTTGGTGTGTTTTGCATGAGCAATGAAGACACTTCCAGTCGATTCAATCGATTTAATATTAACTCGAAAGAGATTGGTCTGTTAAGTGTGTTAATTAAACATAGTTTACATTAAATTAATTGATTTAATGCGAATGATTAAGCTAATTAAATATATAATATGATGCCGATAGGAAAATAAACCAAATGTCTCCTTTCTTTAATTATCTAATACATTCCAATATGTATTCAGAAATGGTGGCACCTCCATAATTTAATATCGATCTTCCCAATTAAAACTAGTTTTTCATAAACTTTAAAATTCCTCATGTAATTGTGGAGAATCATCGTATGTAATTGAAAACAGATATTAACTACAGGACATCTATTATCCTATTAGACCACCTAATGTTACAATCTGTCGTTCCTCTTCTTCTTCAATATTAGGCTCATACTATATTACTATTTGACCACCTAATGTTACAATCTGTTCTTCTTCTTCAATATTAGGCTCATACTATATTACTATTTGACCACCTAATGTTACAATCTCTTGTTCTTCTTCTTCAATATTAGGCTCATTGTGTAGCGGTTACCGCTGGATGCACACAATCGCCTTGCACCGGCCAGAAGACGGCCAGACGCGCCTCTCCCGGGCATGCCCGGACTCACTGTTCCCGGGCACGCCCGAACCTCCCGGGCACGCCCGGTCTCGTCTTTCCCGGACATGCCCGCTCTCGCCTTTCCAGGGCTCGCTCAGAGCGTCCGGGCATGCCCGCTATCGCCTTTCCAGGGCTCGCCCAGAGTGTCCGGGCATGCCCGCTATCGCCTTTCCAGGGCTCGCCCAGAGTGTCCGGGCATGCCCGCTATCGCCTTTCCAGGGCTCGCCCAGAGCGTCCGGGCATGCCCGCTCCCGCCTTTCCAGTGCTCGTCCAGAGCGCCCGGGCACGCCCAGCCTCGACTTGCCAGGCCGCAGCCAAACACGCCCGGGCAGGCCAGACTCGCCTTTCCAAGGCTCGCCCTTGACACCCGGGCATGCCCGGTATAGCTTTTGCCGGGCAAACTTCCCGACATAAATGTGTATATATATTGCTGCCCGATAAACGGGCTTTTGGTCAGAATACCTGAGCTGTTTTGTTTCAATAAAGCAACTCGGATGAATTCCGTCTTTGGTCGCGTCAATTCTTTCGACTCGCGTTGGAGCGCAGCTCCTTCACTGGTGGCCAACCGACATGGACACGGCAGTGACTCTTAAACTGCCTACCTTCTGGGAGGCTCAGGCAGCTGTTTGGTTCGCCCAGGCGGACTCCCAGTTCGCCCTGCGAGGCATCACCACGGACGACACCCGCTTCCACCACGTCGTGGCAGCGCTCGGTTCCGCCACCGCGGCCTGCGCCCTGAGCCTCCTCGAGCACCCGCTGGCTGCCGACAAGTATGACGCGCTGAAGACGCTCCTCCTCGATGCTTTCGCCCTCTCACCGGCGGCACGCGCACGGCGCCTGCTCGACCTGCCCGAGCTCGGCAGCACGCGCCCGTCCGAGCGTATGGACTATATGCTCTCATTGCTCGGTGAGCACTCTCCGGATTTTCTGTTCCGCGAGTTGTTCCTTTGCCAGCTGCCTCACCCGGTACGCCTCGCCCTGGCTGGCACGTCGATCACCGATCCCCGCGCCCTCGCCAGGGAAGCCGATAAGATCTCCTCGGCGGGCCAACACATCGGCGCGGCTACCTGGAGACTGCCGCCGTCCGAGGTGACGCCCACGACGCCCGAGCGCCCTGCGCGATTGGAGGCCGAACTGCCGGTGAAACTGGCGGCCGCCACGCCGCACCGACCGCTTCTGACACGACGGCCGGGGCCTCCACCTGACCAGGCGTGGTGTTATTACCACGCCAGGTTCGGACACAAGGCTCGGACGTGCCGACCCCCGTGCACTTTCGGCAAGTCGGGAAACGGCCGGGCCGGCGTTCATTCCCAGCCATGAGCGCCGGCCACTCGGGCAACTTGCTTTTTATTCGGGACAAAGCGTCCGGGTGGCGTTTCCTTTGTGACACCGTCACCCAACTGAGCGTCATACCCGCCTCCGAGCAGGACAGGCGAGACGCCGTTTGCGGCCCCTCTTTGGTCGCTGCTAATGGCTCGGCCATACGCACTTTCGGCCCGCGCAACGTCACCCTCTGCTTCGGCAGCCAGCGCTTTCAGTGGACCTTTGTGACCGCCTGCGTCCCCATGGCTTTGCTGGGCGCCGACTTCCTCTGCGCGCACGGGCTGCTGGTCGACGTCAAACGTCGTCGCCTTGTCAACGCCGAGACCTTCAGCTCCCTGGCGTGCACGATGAGCAGCTCCGCGCCGACCGAACTGGCATGCGCCCTCCCGACGGCGAACGAGTTCGCTCGCCTGCTCGCGGAATTCCTGGCCCTCACACGGCCGACGTTTTCGGCCGTCGCAGTGCGGCATGGGATCGAGCACCACATACCCACTACGGTCCCGCCGGTCTATGCCAGGGCCCGCCGCCTCGACCCGGCCAAGCTCGCCGTGGCAAAGGCCGAGTTCGACGCGTTGGAGCACCTCGGCATCGTGCGGCGCTCCAATAGCGCGTGGGCCTCACCACTGCACATCGTGCCAAAGCCGGGGGGCGGATGGCGCCCGTGTGGTGACTACCGCTGCCTCAACGACACTACCACCCCCGACAGGTACCCGATCCCGCACATCCAGGACTTTTCCGCCCGTTTGGCGGGACGGGTCATATTTTCCAAAATTGACCTGATACGGGGATACCACCAGGTACCTGTCCGGGCGGCCAACGTCCCGAAGACGGCCGTCATCACGCCGTTCGGCCTGTTCGAATTTTTGAGGATGCCGTTTGGCCTCAAGAACGCGGCCCAGGCGTTCCAGCGCTTAATGGACGGCGTGCTGCACGACCTGCCATTTCTTTTCGTCTATCTGGACGACATCCTCGTCGCCAGCACGTCCCGCGCCGAGCACCTCCTCCACCTCCGAACACTGTTCGGTCGCCTCAGCGAGCACGGCTTAATTGTCAACCCGGCCAAATGCCACTTCGGCACGACGACCGTTGACTTTTTGGGCCACCGCATCACCAAGACCGGGGCCGTGCCGCTGCCGACCAAGGTCGAGGCCATCACCACGTTCCCGCGTCCCCGTTTCATCAAGGCCCTACAAGAGTTCCTCGGCATGGTGAATTTTTATCACCGATTCATGCCCCGCGCTGCTCAGCTCATGCGGCCCCTTTACGAGGCCCTCCGGGGCAAGCCGGCCAAGCATGACATCGTTTGGTCCGCGGCCATGGACGCGGCCTTCGCGAGCGCAAAACGGGCCCTCGCCGGCGCAACGCTGCTGGCTCACCCGGTGCTCAACGCGCCCATCGCCCTCACTACGGACGCCTCCAACTACGCGGTGGGTGCCGTCCATGAACAATGGGTGGACGGGGTTTGGCAGCCACTCGCTTTTTTCAGCCGGCAGCTCCGGCCGAATGAGTTAAAATACAGCACGTTCGACCGCGAGCTGCTCGGTCTATTCCTGGCCGTTCGCCATTTCCGACATCTCCTGGAGGGCCGCCCGTTCACGGCTTTCGTCGACCACAAGCCGTTGGTCTACGCAATGGCCAAAGTCACGGAGCCGTGGTCGGCCCGCCAGCAGCGCCACCTCTCCGCCGTGTCGGAATTCACCACGGACATCCGGCACGTCGCCGGCAAAGACAACGCTGTGGCCGACTGTCTTTCTCGGGCCAGCGCGAACGCGGTCCACCTCGGCGTGGACTTCACGCTCATGGCGGCCGACCAGACCACCGACACCTCAGTGCAGGCCCTCCGGGCGGCGGGCACGGGCCTCCGCCTGGCCGACATCCCCTTCGCGGGCACTGTCCTGCTCTGCGACGTCTCCCAGGGCCAGCCTCGCCCCATCGTGCCCGTTTCCTGGCAGCGCCGCATCTTCGCCTCCATCCACGGCCTTTCTCACCCGGGCCGGAAAGCTTCTCAGAAGCTGGTGTCGGCGCGTTTCGTCTGGCACGGCCTTCGACGGAACGTCCGCGACTGGGCCAACGCCTGCACGGCCTGCCAGCGGGCCAAGGTCCACCGCCACACCCAGGCCCCGCTGGCACCTTTCACCATGCCTGCACGGCGTTTCGACCACGTCCACGTGGACCTGGTGGGTCCCCTGCCCCCATCGCGGGGGTTCACCCACCTGCTCACCATGGTGGACAGGACCACCAGGTGGCCGGAGGCCGTGCCCCTCACCTCCACCACCACCGCCGACGTGGCGCAGGCGTTCATCGCCACCTGGGTCGCGCGCTTCGGTGCACCGGCGGACATCTCGTCCGACCGCGGCCCACAGTTCACGTCCGAACTTTGGGGCGCGGTCGCCCGCTCGTTGGGGGTCATGCTGCACCGCACCACGGCCTACCTCCCCCAAGCCAACGGGTTGTGCGAGCGGTTTCACCGCTCCATGAAGGCCGCACTCATGGCCGGCCTTCAGGATGACGGTTGGACCGACCGGCTGCCGTGGGTCCTTTTGGGCCTCCGCACGGCCCCCAAGGAGGACCTCCGGGCGTCCGCCGCCGAGCTCATCTACGGCCAGCCGCTCCGCGTCCCGGGCGAGTTCGTGCCCGACGCTACCAGTCCCTGGTCCGCCGCACACCAGCGCTCGGACCTCCAGGAGGCCGCCCGCCGATTTGCCCCCGTGCCAACGTCCCGCCACGGTGGCCCCCAGTCCTACGTCCCCCCGGCGCTTCGCACAGCGGAGTACGTCTTTGTGCGTCATGACGCGCACCGGGGGCCACTCCGGCCGCCGTACGACGGGCCCTTCCGGGTCCTGCGACGGGGCGACAAGTCCTTTGTCGTCGACGTTGGCGGCCGGTCGGACCGGATCTCTGTGGACCGCCTCAAACCGGCGCACATGGACGTCGACTGACCACCACGGTTGGCCCTTCCTCCGCGGCGAGGCCGCCCCCCGTCCACAGTTCCCCCCGCTCGACCACTCACCACCACGTCAGACCCCTCCCCACGACCCTCCAGGGGTCGCTTCGGCCGGGTCATCCGGACCCCCCTTAAATTGACCCTGCCGGTGCAGGTCGATTCTGGAGGGGCGTGTGTAGCGGTTACCGCTGGATGCACACAATCGCCTTGCACCGGCCAGAACACGGCCAGACGCGCCTCTCCCGGGCATGCCCGGACTCACTGTTCCCGGGCACGCCCGAACCTCCCGGGCACGCCCGGTCTCGTCTTTCCCGGGCATGCCCGCTCTCGCCTTTCCAGGGCTCGCCCAGAGCGTCCGGGCATGCCCGCTATCGCCTTTCCAGGGCTCGCCCAGAGCGTCCGGGCATGCCCGCTATCGCCTTTCCAGGGCTCGCCCAGAGCGTCCGGGCATGCCCGCTCCCGCCTTTCCAGTGCTCGTCCAGAGCGCCCGGGCACGTCCAGCCTCGACTTGCCAGGCCGCAGCCAAACACGCCCGGGCAGGTCCAGACTCGCCTTTCCAAGGCTCGCCCTTGACACCCGGGCATGCACAGGTATAGCTTCTGCCGGGCAAACTTCCCGACATAAATGTGTATATATATTGCTGCCCGATAAACGGGCTTTTGGTCAGAATACCTGAGCTGTTTTGTTTCAATAAAGCAACTCGGACGAATTCCGTCTTTGGTCGCGTCAATTCTTTCGACTCGCGTTGGAGCGCAGCTCCTTCAATACTATATTACTATTTGACCACCTAATGTTACAATCTGTTCTTCTTCTTCTTCAATATTAGGCTCATACTATATTACTATTAGACCACCTAATGTTACAATCTGTTCTTTTTCTTCAATATTACGCTCATACTATATTACTATTTGACCACCTAATGTTACAATCTGTTGTTCTTCTTCTTCTTCTTCAATATTAGGCTCATACTATATTACTATTAGACCACCTAATGTTGCAATCTGTTCTTCTTCTTCAATATTAGGCTCATACTATATTACTATTTGACCACCTAATGTTACAATCTGTTCTTGTTCTTCAATATTAGGCTCATACTATATTACTATTTGACCACCTAATGTTACAATCTGTGGTTGTTCTTCTTCTTCTTCAATATTAGGCTCATACTATATTACTATTAGACCACCTAATGTTACAATCTGTTCTTCTTCTTCAATATTAGGCTCATACTATATTACTATTAGACCACCTAATGTTACAATCTGTGGTTCTTGTTCTTCTTCTTCAATATTAGGTTCATACTATATTACGATTAGACCACCTAATGTTACAATCTGTGGTTCTTCTTCTTCTTCTTCAATATTAGGCTCATACTATATTACAATTAGACCACCTAATGTTACAATCTGTGGTTGTTCTTCTTCTTCTTCAATATTTGGCTCATACTATATTACGATTAGACCACCTAATGTTACAATCTGTTCTTCTTCTTCAATATTAGGCTCATACTATATTACTATTAGACCACCTAATGTTACAATCTGTTCTTCTTCTTCAATATTAGGCTCATACTATATTACTATTAGACCACCTAATGTTACAATCTGTGGTTGTTGTTCTTCTTCTTCAATATTAGGTTCATACTATATTACGATTAGACCACCTAATGTTACAATCTGTGGTTCTTCTTCTTCTTCTTCAATATTAGGCTCATACTCTATTACTATTTGACCACCTAATGTTACAATATGTTGTTCTTCTTCTTCAATATTGGGCTCATACTATATTACTATTTGACCACCTAATGTTACAATCTGTTCTTCTTCTTCTTCTTCTTCTTCAATATTAGGCTGATACTATATTACGATTAGACCACCTAATGTTACAATCTGTTCTTCTTCAATATTAGGCTCATACTATATTACTATTAGACCACCTAATGTTACAATCTGTTGTTCTTCTTCTTCTTCTTCAATATTAGGCTCATACTATATTACTATTTGATCACCTAATGTTACAATCTGTTGTTGTTCTTCTTCTTCTTCTTCAATATTAGGCTCATACTATATTACTATTTGATCACCTAATGTTACAATCTGTTGTTGTTGTTCTTCTTCTTCTTCAATATTAGGCTCACACTATATTACGATTAGACCACCTAATGTTACAATCTGTTGTTGTTCTTCTTCTTCTTCTTTAATATTAGGCTCACACTATATTACGATTAGACCACCTAATGTTACAATCTGTTGTTGTTCTTCTTCTTCAATATTAGGCTCACACTATATTACGATTAGACCACCATACATATGCAGTGGATTGATGTCGTTTTTTTATTCCACAACATTGGAATATTTCTTACCCCAGAATTCAGATATAGAGATGACACAAATATTGGAAGAATGAACATTAACAATAGGGGACTTTTATAAACATTCTAGCCCAGCCATCACTACAGTAACTTGCAGAACTTTGAAAGTCGAGACTCAAAGTCGAGGCTCATGGAAGAGCTAGAACACAGAGCGGCTCAGGACGCAACAGAACAATATAAACATGAGCAAGAAGGGGGAAACACCAACATCAGGACCGAGAGACAGGATAGATGGAGAAGGGGAACAAGTGATGTGGGTAGAGATGATTGGTGGGGGACCATGCAGGGGATGGACAAAATGGATGCAGAGGCAAACTCTCAAGAAGGAAAAACTGGAACTTTTGGGGATTGGGGACGCTAAGTGGGTGGTGTTAATGGGGGTTGAAAAGATCATGGTTTTACATGGGGGATCTGAGATATTGGTAAACAGGGGTCTTGAAGACCTGGAGTTGAATTAGACCAAGGAGAATGTGGAAGTTGAAAATGGAAACAAATGAGTGGAGGAAATCATCTTAACATTATTGAGTTTGATTCAATATTATTTTATTGAGCCACCAATTTTGTTTGCATCTAAAATACATCTCTGTACATGAGTAACTGTCATCTTCAATTCCATTTTTGCCCAAGCTACCAGTGCTCTGATTACATTTGCTTTTTCATCACAACACTGACATGGTTTTGCTTTTGCATTAAAGGAAAAGGCAATTTCAAAAATGCAATGAATGAAGATGTAATAGTCAAGAAAGCTAACTTTGCATTTGAATTCTTGCATTAGCTCGAACCTTTTCTATCAAGGGAAATGATCTTTTTGAGGGACCATTTCCAAGGAATGTTAATCGCTAATGGTGTCAATAGTGGCCAAAAATAAAAATAGAAGTAAACAATAACTGTGAACTGCCAGTAAGTAGCTCTGCCTGTTTTAAAGCGACTTGTGCAACAAACTTCCTGGTTTATAGTATTAAATACACTTATTGTTGACTAGAAGAGCCTACCAGGGCGAAGGGAGGGGGAGGTAAGGGGAAGGGGAGAGGTAGACTTGAGATTAGTTTAGTCTAAGTCTGGCCAACAAAGTTACCTGAGGGGTCAAAACCCCCTCGGGGTCTGAGAGCAGGGTATATATTCCTGTATATACATGCATGTACATCTTGTTTTTTGGAGGGGGGGGGGGGATTTGACAGGCCCCTCCTTTTGGGGGGGGGGGAGGGAAGGAGGACAAATTTACCCCTGCGCAAAGTACTTTAACCTCAGCATTGCCCAGGTAAAGAAGGAAATTGTAATACTCTCTGCCACCATCAGCAGGTGGCACTACAAGGTACACATTTACAAACAAAATGTATGCACGGACCCCACACCCCCACTGGAGGGTGTGGCCACATAGCTAATGTTATCCCTTCCCCTCTCCCCCCTCCCTCCCCACAAAGTTGTATTTGTTCCCTGAGTTTGGAGTTTGCAACTTAAAATATGTGGCCGTGCATAAGGAACAAAGGCAGACAGACAGACAGACACTAAGCCACAGAGAGACAGACAATGATATATATATATATATATATATATATATATATGGTGAATCAAAAGTAGCACCCGCGCCCGATTTCTGTTTTTTCGGCTGTCAGATTCTTTCTGGGATGTCATGTTGTTAATAATTGTCTTGCAGATTATTAATTTTCTTAATTTATTTATTTTTATTTTTGTTTTGCAGATTATTGCTGAGAGTTTGGAAAGTTACTGAATTTGCACCAAATTGAACCATGAATTACCTTTCAATGAAGCCAAGCATTGCGGCCGTGAAACATTACTACAAATGTAATGAACAACCAACGATGGCGGCACGCTGTTTGGCACAGGAATTCGATATTAACCCACCCCAGGGAAGAAACATATGATTGATCGTCGAGAAATTTGAAGCAACAGGGTCGGTAGCCACTGCAAAGCAGTCCGGTCGTCCGAAAATGGCGACGAATGTAGCTGAGGCTGAAGAAGCCATCAGGAGACTGGAACAAAGTCCGCAAAAGTCAACTCGCCGTTTATCTGCAGAGTTGGAAGTGAGCCAATCAAGTGTTATCCGTATCCTTCACCAGAAAAACTGGAAACCTTACATTCCACGCTTACTGCATGCCCTTCATGATGCAGATGACGACCGCCGTCTTCAATCTTGCGAAGAGTTCTTAGCTAAACTTGACGAAGAGGACACAATGCTAGACAACACAATGCTAGTCTAGCATTTCACTCAGGCCAACTGGCACGGTCTTCAAGCAGCCATCAATCATCTGGACTGGTCTCCCATCTCTACTGCCTCTGACATCAACTCATCCTGGGAATTCTTCCAAAGTAAATTGCTCTCTCTCATGCACAGATTTATCCCATCTCGTCTTCAGTTGTCATACCCTTCCTCCCGTCCATGGTACACGGAATCTTGTGGTGAGGCTTTTGCCCAGAAACAACTTGCTTTCGTCTCCTGGAAAGCAAATCCAATGGAAGGAAATCTCATTTCCTTTCACAAAGCCCGCAACAAGTGTGTGTCCACCCTCAGGAGAGCCAGGAAACAATATCTCTCCGTCCTCAGGACCGAACTCTCTTATCTGTCTCCCTCTTCCAAATCCTGGTGGCGTCTGGTGAAATCTGTTTCTCGTGTTTGTTCCCCCTCCATCCCCTCCCTCACCTTAAATGACCACACGGCTGACTCCGCACGTGAAAAAGCTGAATGCCTCACCTCTGTGTTTGCCTCTAAATCTTGTGTCCCAAACCCATCCCTCTCTGTACCCACCGCACCCAGTCGTACCCAGCTGCTCGTGGACTCTGTGTCCTTTCCTCCTGACAAGGTGGAAAAGTTTCTGTCAACCCTCGACTCTGATTCTGCAACTGGACCTGACGGCATCAGCCCACGGGTCCTAAAATCATGTTCTTCCGCTCTTTCACTCCCCCTCTCTGTACTCTTCACCCTCTCTTTTGCTCAAGGTCATCTTCCATCTGCTTGGAAATCTGCCAACATCACCGCTTTGCATAAAAAAGGTGCAAAAACAGATCCCAGCAACTACAGACCAATCAGCCTTCTCCCAATTATCAGCAAAGTCATGGATTCCATCATTGCTTCAGATATGAAATCTTTCCTCTTCTCCAATGGCTTGATCTCTGATCATCAATTTGGTTTCAGACCTGGACACTCCACTCTGGACATGCTGCTTCTGCTTTCTCAACAATGGATGGAGGTCCTCAATGCCAAACAGGAAATTAGAGCAGTCTCCCTTGACATATCACGTGCCTTCGATACGGTCTGGCACCCCGCTCTGCTCACCAAACTCTCCTCTTTTGGTATCCATGGAAATCTCCATGCATGGCTGGCGGACTTCCTCTCTAGTCGTAGTCAACGTGTGGCCCTGAATGGGTTTCTCTCATCTCCTCTTCCTGTTCAGGCTGGAGTTCCCCAAGGCAGTGTTCTGGGCCCTGTGCTTTTTCTTGTCTTCATCAATGATCTCTCTGACTCTATTGAAAATCCTCTCTATCTCTTTGCTGACGACTCTACTCTCTGTCGCTCCATTCTTCATCCCTCAGATCGGCAGTCTGCAGCCTCCTCACTCTCTGCAGACCTTGACAAAATCACAGACTGGGCAAACAAGTGGAACATGTCTTTCAATCCTGACAAATCTCACACTCTTACGATGTCTCTCCAAAAAGACCGACTGGACAACCCTCCCATCCACTTTCTGAATAATCCTCTCCAAGAAGTTCTGTCACTCAAGCTTTTGGGTCTCACTATCTGCCATGATCTTTCCTGGAAAAACCACATTTCAAATCTGGCCTCCAAAGCCAGTCGCCGACTGGGCATCCTCCGTCGTGCGAAGTCCTTCCTTGGCACACCTGAGCTCCTCACCACATACAAGGCTTTCATCTGCAGCTCAATGGAATACTGCTCTCCCCTCTGGGCTGGTGCTCCTGCCTCACACCTAGCTCGCCTTCACGCTGTTGAAACCAAAGCATTCAGAATCATTGGAATCTCCCGCGATGAAGCTAACTCCAAGGGCCTCTCGCTCACTCACCGCAGGCAGGTTGGTGGTCTTTCCGTCTTCTACCGACTCCTCTCTGGCCTTGCCCCCCCCCCCAGCTCTCTCTGGGCTCAGTCCCACAAATATTCCTACAGGTCGCACAAGATCTGCCTGCAACCCTCTTTTGTTTAAACTGCCAAAATCAAGATTCTCTGCTCACCTTCACTCCTTCATTCCTCTTTTCTCTCGCCTCTGGAACAAACTCCCTCACTCTCTTCAATCCCACTCCACCCTCCAAGTCTTTAAAACAGCTGTTCACCACCATCTCCTATCTTCCCCCATCCAAAACCTTGATCTTTGCTACCCCCGCTAATTTCACCCCAATTCCACTTTTTGAAATACCAACTTTTGTCCTGGAAGTCCTTGGTGTCCTTGTGCTTTATACTTCTCCCTCCCCCCCCCCCCCCCTTCCCACGCCTCCTCCCCCCGGGCCTTCTCCCTTCCACACATCTCCCTGCTCTCGGATGTTGTGTGTGTGTGCTTCCCCTTTTCTCCCCATCTTGTCTTCCGCTCCCTCTTTTTGTGTATTTTGTTTGTCTGGTCGATTTGTTTGTGAAGTTAATGTTAGCTCTTTCACGAGCCTCGATTCAGTATACAAAAAAAAAAAAAAAAAAAAATCTGGTGGTCAGATGAGGCATGTTTTAAGCTGAACGGCACAATTAACAGACACAATTGTGTCTACTGGGCTGCGGAGAACCCAAGAGTGACAGTTGAGAAGGAGGTAAATTTACCTGGCGTGACAGTTTGGGCAGCCATATCTCCATTCGGGATAATTGGACCCTTTTTCTTTGAGGGATCTGATTTGATTTTTGATCTTTCATCTTTGATTGGACCCTTTCTGAATAATTTTAGCCCCGAATAAATGGTTAGATAAACATGTCATTCATTTATTTCTACCTTTTTGTAGACTGTAATACAATATATATATATATATAGTTACGGATACGGAGTACGGCTCTTCCCTCTTAGCAAGGGGTGGTTAGTCCCTTGTTTTGTTAAGCTGACCGTCTCCGCTCCTGGCACTTGTAACGCTATCCCGCGGGATGGAACGGATCAGGGTTATGGGTCCAGGGTTTATCCCGAATACCTTTATCCGTCCCTCCGCAGACTAGGGAGACAAGTACCGCTCGAACTCCGGTTTGGATGGTCTAGTTAGTTGCCGAGCGGTTTTTAGCAACCCGAAGTTCGAGTCATTAGCCTTCACTAAACCCGATCCTGAACGTTGGCCGAATCGCGCCACGTACACTCAATATTGAAACCACTAAAGCGACCGAACGAGAATGAAGAAGAAGAAGAAGTACAGAGGAATAACAGGATTTATTAATTATTTACACAAGCCAAAGCAAAGAGAGCAGTCAAGGTTATATACAGGGAAATGGAAGGAGCAGGAGACACAGTGAAATCATTAGCTTACCTATACAAGCTTAATTAATAAACCCCAGGCCAAAGTGGCAGACGGACAAACATTCACACTTACACGGGGAAATGATGGCAGGAACGAATGGCTTGGAGATGGATGGCTTTGAGAGGCAAGGAAGGTTCAACAGGGACTGGGCACGGTTGGGCCAGAAGGCACCGCCATCAAGAAACCGAGCCGCGGTCGTGCGAACTCCCGCGGTCCCAAACTGCGTGGGCGAAGTTCCTTTGTCTGCACTGCTGCTTCGCGCGCTCCTTGCGTTGCCTCGGTCCGTTTCTCCTGCAGCGCGGCACGTGTCACGGCGGCTTGGTCACACCTGCTCATCTCCTGGACTCAGAACTCATCTCTCCTCTCAGCTCATCTCTCGTGGGGAGCGTCCCGCTGCGGGTTATATAGGCCCCGCCCTTCAACCTTTGCGAACCTCCCCCAAGTGTTCTCTCTCCGCCCTCTCAAGCCAAACCCCTCGTTCTGGGTTGGTTGAGTGGGGCCGACTCACTCCTCCCCTCTATGACGAGGTGGAGACCCGCCTTTCTTCTTCGTGGTTACCTCGTGCGTAATGGAGTCAAATGCAGCAAACCTGGCAAACCTGGCACTTGGAAGATGCCATGGGGCGTCGGAGGGACCTACTCTTATTTAATTCGGTGCAATGAAGAGTCAAACTATTGGGAAACACATCCTTAACCTACATAGAATAAGGGACTAACTATTTAAAAGGATATATGGTGTCCTGTGTGTAGGTTTATGGAATTAACTAAGAGGACGAGCTTCGACCTTTCTTTACATTACGGAGGGTGCCATTTACACACAACAAAACCATAATTCGCACATTCTTTACATTTTCTCAAATTCGTTACACTTCTCAAATTCGTTACAATCTATATATATATGCAGAAATCAGGCGCTACTTTTGATTCACCCTGTATATAATATATATATATACATATATATATATATATATTGTTACGGACGCGGTTTAGATGTTATATACCGAGCGGTGGTATTGCCGCGACCTAACAGTTCCCCCGATTCTTCCCCAACTCACCCGATTCACCCAGACGTTGACCAAATCGCGCTATGCCAAATCAATGATGGAAAGGACACGACGACTGGGAAAGAGGAAACGACGCAAGGGGTACAGTTCTCAAGACCTCCGGAGGAGGGTATAATTACAGTGGTGGAGAAAAGGGGGTAGATTACACGGCAGAGTGAGGTAAAAGCCACAGAAGAGATGGGCACTTAAATACAATCTTATCTATTCCCGGACAGACCACAGACAAACGGAACAAGGCTGACTTACACAGGGATTGATGGCAGGGAGGGACAGGTAGTTCGATGGCACAAGGTGCACCTTGGCTCGGGGACAGGAGAAAGCACTGTCCAGTCCAGAAGATGCGGGGAGGCCTCACAGCGCTCGGAGGTGGTCTTGCTTGCTCCAAGCTCAGCGCGCATCTGACGTCACCCCCCTCTTCCTGCGCATGCTCAGCGGGGAGTGACACGCCCTCGGCTGGTTAGCTCCGCCCCACTGGGGCCGGTCCGCCGCTTCCATTGGGTGCGGGGGTTACCGGGCCCCGCCCTTGACGAGGAGCTGACAGGGAGCCCCTATTTGGTAACCCCGTCGAGCACATGTTCGATGGCGGCTCGTTGGGAAGGCCTGGTGCCCTCCCAACACCCCCTACCAACCAAGCCGGAGTGAGGACGCGCACTTCCCGCGCCCGCCGCTGCCGTTGCTGTTGTTGTTGTTGTTGCTGCTGAACCGTGAGGAAGAGCTGCGGGGAGGTATCGGGAGGTCCTAAACTTCCTAACGGTGCCATACAATCACATTCTGGTACAACGAAGGGTCAGAATTAAAGGAAACGAGTCCTTAACTGACATAGACTAAGAATAACTAGCAAGATGTCCTATAGTTGTCTTACATGAGATGCGGTGAACCTGGGCACGACATTTAATGGGGGAAATAGGGGGAGGTCGGGTCTACAGAGTGTTGTTTACAGAAAATGGGACTAGGGAATGGGGGATTGGGGATAGTTGGGAAGTATTGAGGAAATAGGGGAATATTTACAAGCGGATATGGATGGATGCAAATCCCATATCCGCAACATTGCACCCTTCTCTAGCTCGGGGCATCCCGACCCGATAAATTTTTACCTACTTTAGTGTGGCACTCAGATGTAGTTCCCTCTACTATTAACTCAACCCTGAGTGCGACAGTTTTACAGATGTTCACAAATGAGTAAATATGTCCCCCTGCGACGTTGCACCCTTCTCCTAACAGAAACACACCCACAGGATAACCGAATCGCGGAAAGCATCCTTAAACTAAACATACAGCCGGTAGGGAGCATCATTTATACAAGACTACACTGATATTTACACTACGATCCAGGACCTGTTCTTTGAGGAACACATGCGGATGTTATGCATAGGGAGAGCACGCATGCCAGCATCGATACACCAACCCACGAGTGCCCTGTGGCCCTACGACCTTTAATAATGTGCAGAGCACCCCGTCCAAGCACCAAAAGCACCACCCCATTACGCACAGTCAGCACCATCCGGTGCACCAATAAAGTGTTCAATAACAATGCACCATCAAGTGTCCATGGTCACCGGTGGTGTCGCAGCCGGCCGATGTTCTGCCGCTGGTCTTGCCTTCATGGAGTGCACTTGGCCTTCTGGCTTCTTTAGAAATAAAGAAAGGCGCCAACCGCGTCCATTTCTGAATTGTGGCCGTCAGGGGGGCCAACTAAAAGTGGTTCACCTGTATGGCATAGGTGCCACGTTGACCCAGAGGTCCATCCACGGGTGGTGCTTGACCGCAAAAGAACTGCGGTCCATTGTGGGCGGCCACAAAAATTGCGGTCCATATGGTGTATCGATCCAGGCAGCAAGCAGCGGAAGTACAGGCCCACAACTGCGGAGCCAGCACCTCTCTCTCCTCTCTCTCTCTGCCCCAAAGCCAGATCCTCGGAGGTGGGAGACAAAATAAGACAAGTGAGTAAGGTGGTAAGGGCGCAAAAGTGCATGCAATACAAGGTAATGCACACTGGGGGCACATGGGAACCAGGTGAGACAGGTACGTTCCTACCATACGCCCCCACCCCCCCCCCCCCCCACCAGGTAACCTACATTGCCCCTCCCTTACCCCTTACTGTATCCACAAAACACAACACTACCCATAAACATCTACTTTACACATCAACAACGTCCCTACTGTCTTCCCCGTTCTTCCCATAAACCAAATTCGTCTTCTCTCCCTCCTAACCAATCAAATTTGGCATTTCCAACTCTCATCAAAATCTGCCATCACCAATTCAACATCAAAATCTGCCATCACCAATTCATCATCAGTCCCTCCTAAGGAGGGAGAGATGGAATCACCCCAATGTCTTATCCACGTCGTGATGCGTCTCACAAATCCAAACAGCAATTCTCATTTCCTGCAACACAAAACAAAGAAAACACAGGTGTGGAGTCATCAGCATCACCTCAGGTAAGTGGCTGCGTATGGTGCGACAGGTTCATCAATCCTAACTATTTCCTAAATGACTTTAACAACTTTACATTACCCGGGGTCTTTCTCCTGCCAAACCATTGGCCCTCATTACTCTATGTGGTTCGAAGAACCAAAATCCCATTGACCATCTGTGGTGCACACCATCAATTTGGGTCTCACTCCCCGATTCAACACTCGGTGCCCCCACACAATTTCGGTGGCTGGGTCGTGTGACGCTCCCAGCTGGTCCACCCACCTGCACACCTCCACCACTGTTGTTGCCTACCGAGCTCACCTACTCCTCACCCAAACCTAACTAACTGGGGAAGGCCCTCTCGCACTCTCACCCCCTCAGTGCCCTCTCTGGCACGGGCTGCCCGATCCACACCCGGGATCCTCAGGCACCCACTGACACTAACGGCTCCCAGAGCCCACCTGCGGCCTCACCTGGCCGACATCTAACAGTGGCGGAGTGCCCAACCATTCACACTCATACTAACAGGCCACACGACCAGCCAATTTCACCACACCAATGCACCCATCCACAATACCATTCTGCAACCGCACCACAAATGCCAATATCCAACCACAATTTACCTATACCTTCTAACTATTCTTTAAACTACCCTCCCCGGGTACTCGTGAAAAGGGGGTCCACTCTTCCCCCATCCACACCTTCGCACCATGCACACCACTCCGTACCACTTACTCCAACTCTCTCCACACCACTCATTCTCTGCTCCATATATTGCACACACCTGTACTTGCACACCTGTGCTCTCATACTTGGTGCCGCCTGCACCCTTCTCTCCCCCAAACGCATTCGCGCTGATCCACAACACTCACTACTCACCATGACACTCATCCGCAATGCTCTCTCATTCATCACTTGTACACTCACACACACCTCGGAGCATTGCCTCACCGATGCCTCATTTGAAGCTGCTCACCAGCACTTCCATTCACACTGCATCATCTGCTCTGTCTACTCCCTTCTAAAACTCGCGCTCCTCCGTCTTCCCTTACACTCAGCGCTCCCACGTCATTATCAAACACACTAAACTACCTGCGTCCCCACTACAGGTACCAAGTCTCTTACTTAACTCTTGTCACCCATAGTCACCTCTAGTCCCTATCAATATAACCTAACCCACCCGGGCTAGTTTTCACTGCCATACACCCCATAATCTATAGCGCATTTGCCCCCAGTTTGTGAGGGATGACAGAGTTGCCATCCCACCACATCGGGCATCTCCCACTACCAATTTTGCACATCAAATTTCAACAAATCAAAAATTTGCCAATCACTACCCATCATCTGCCAATCATTACTGCCAATCCTTTGCCAATCATCAAATTTTGTTTTTCTAATTTCGGGGCCAAAACACTATCCTCGTCATTACAGTCGACTTACTAATGCCTCTCGGTGCGCCAATTCACTTCTAAAGCTCGGCTTCGTACAGCCAAGCCATGAATGCGGGTTGTTTGGTGCCGGCGGCTAGATACGTCCCGCATTCGGTGCAGGGAAGGAGGTTTACCCGGGCCGAGGTCCCACGCACCATCTCGGCACGGAGCCATCCCATGGCCCGATCTCGACCTGCCGGAATGCCTCAACAAAAAGTGGTCGCCATGACGACCCTTCCTATCGGGCTGCCCGCTCCGCCTAGTGGAGCACGGACGCGGCCGTTCAAAGCGAGGCCCAGCGTGGATCGCGTACGGTGGTCCTTTCGAACCCGCCGTGGCTCGGATCCCCGCTGGTTCTCGCGGCACGCGAAGCTGCCCGACGCGCACCGAGGGCCCGATTCGGCTATAAGTCGTTCTAACCTCTAACCCGGTTACCGTCGATGCCTCACCTGCATGCTTACACCCCGCAGCCCGTTCCTTGCTCACACATCCAGCCGTCTCCCTGCTCTTGGTCATTACACCCTCTCTTACACACCCCGGTACACTCACTCCGCCCACAGACCCGGTCACACACCCGACCACCGAACACCCCGGCACACACTCGTCGCCCGCACACCCCACCAACACACCTCTTCGCGCCCCCTCCTCGGTCACCTCCTCTGTGACAATCACAGGTGTGCTCTCACTCGCACACCCAACCACGTGCCTCACGACCAACTCAAGTGTGCATTCCCACACACGCTCTACCATTCCAGGTGTGCATACTTCCATTCCAGGTGTACATCCTCGCTCCCTGTCACAACCAACTCACGCTCCGTGTCACTCTCACTACTCTCACCTCCACTCTCGACAGCGCACTCTTTCCTCATGCACCCGTCCGTTACACACCTTTCTCGCGCACACTCTCCCTTTACACCCTCTGTAACACTCACCACAGGTGTACACTCTTCCTTACTTTTGACAGCGCACTCTTTCCCCATGCACCCCAGAGTCGGACTTTCTCGCACACCTCCTTTTTCGCACACCAGACCTGTCGCACACTTCACCAACGGCCTCTCACGAACACCCGGGTCCATCTCGACCCCCAAGCTTATTAAATCACCTGGCGCATCATACGCACGACCATATTGGTCACCACTTACACCGGGTCCTCTTTCTCTTCGCTTCTCCTCCATCACCTGCGAATCCCTCATCCGGTTAATGAGCACATCATCACGATCCGAACACAGACTTTGGACCAATTCTTTCACTTCCTCTTTGATCTCTTTCTTATCCCCTCTCCGTCGCTTCTTAATTTCGCTTACCCCTTCTTCCACTTCTTCTAATTTCTGCTTCACCTCTTTTATTTCCCGGTGCGTCTCCTCAAGCTCGTCCTCTAAGGCCACCTTGACCGTTTCTATGTGCGTCCTCACCTGCCGGTCCTTCGTCTCCATTACCTCTGTCACCTCGTCCAACCTCGTTGTCAGTCCCTCACGTACCATCTGACATTGCCTCTGTGTCGCTATCAAGTCATTTTTTAGGTCGTTTTGTGTCGCTTTTAACCCTCCTAATACCGCAGTGTTCCTTTGAACCTGCTCCGTTAGTTCTTTTTGTCCCTCCGTCAGCTGTTCCACTCCCAGCGTCAACTCCTCTATACCACCTTGCAATATTACAGTCCCCTTTCTCACCTCCTTCTCCATGCGCTCCTTACAGTGCCTCACCTCCTCGCGCACTCCTCCGACCTCCTCACTCACACCTCTTCTGATCTCCTCTCCCATCACTTGCATCTCCTGCCCAGATGCCACCCTCATCTGCTCCATTTCCTCCCTGTGAGCATCCAATTTAGTTTCTACCCCCATTCTGACCCCCTCTATCTGCTGCCCCATTTTTTTAACTTCCCTTTCCGCTTGGTCCCTCATGTCCCTCAATTTGCCTTCCATACTGTTTTCTAACCCCTCTAACCCCTTTTTCATCCCTTCCATTTGATTCTCTTGAGCGGCCATTCTGTTTTCTACCCCCGTTAACCCCTCCTGTATTTCCCCTAATCTACTGTCTAATCCCTCAAATTTGTTGTCGTCCCTCAAATTTGTTTCCTAATCCCTCTATTCTACTCCCTAACCCTCCGATCTGGGCCCCCATGTCCTCCCTCAATTTCTCGCTATTGGACCCCATCCTTTGTTCTAACCGTTGGCTATTGGCCCCCATGTCCTCCCTCAATTTCTCGCTATTGGACCCCATCCTTTGTTCTAACCGTTCGCTATTCTGGGCCATAAGGGCCTTCATTTGTATAAATAATTCCAGTAATCTCTGTGTGTATGTATGTATGTATGTATGTATGTATGTATGTATGTATGTATGTCTGTGACCGCTGTTTCTCGACAACCACGGGTCCGATATACTTTAAACTTGCCAGGTATATTGCTGGGGACCCGAGGATGTGCCTTTTCAAGGTTTCATATTAATCGGACAAGTAGTTACCGAGCTATGTCCAAAAAACGATTCAACCAATCAGAGAGCAGCGAGCTATCACGTGTGCCGAACGTGCCGAACAGACTCTGCCTCGGACGGCACATTTGAGAGCGTATTCATTTATTTCACGTTGGCAAACTATGTTGCCGCTATGTTGGCGTTAAACTATGTTTTAAAACTAATTAAAACTAATTTGCGATTCTTTCGCTTTCCTGCGCGTTTGTGCACGTTATGGCGATTTCTTTACCAAACTCCGCAAGCCGTTCGCTTTGGACCAAACCATTTCATGTAAATAGAGGGGGGGGGGGGGGGATTGTCACCGTACTCGCAAGCCGTTCGCTTTGGACCAAACCATTTCATGTAAATAGAGGGAGGGGATTGTCACCGTACTCGCAAGCCGTTCGCTTTGGACCAAACCATTTCATGTAAATAGAGGGGGGGGATATAATTTTAGATATATATATAGTACGGGCATGCCCTAGTTTGTATAAAAAAAAGGTTCAAATCCACCAGCGGCGCTGCTACGGTCGCGGGCGCGGTCGCCGTAGCCATCTGCGAGGCGCCATTTTGCGCGCCCGTAACCTCGTGCGCGAGGCCGCCATTTTGCGAACCTGCCGCCCTCACTGCTTCGCTCTCCTCATGTCCCTCAATTTGGTCCTGGATCGACCCTGCCTCACTCTCCTCTACCGGAACCCAGCCGTCTTGATCTCCCATAGCGCGACTTTCAAAATTCGGGTTTTTTGTAAAATAAAATCAAATTTCGGTGACTTGTAATTTTGAGCGCGTTAAGCGCACTTCGGGTCCGTATCTCACTCCCAGACACCAATTGTTACTGACGCGGTTTAGATGTTATTTACCGAGCGGTGGCATTGCCGCGACCTAACAGTTCCCCCGATTCTTCCCCAACTCACCCGATTCACCCAGACGTTGACCAAATCGCGCTATGCCAAATCAATGATGGAAAGGACACGACGACTGGGAAAGAGGAAACAACGCAAGGGGTACAGTTCTCAAGACCTCCGGAGGAGGGTATAATTACAGTGGTGGAGAAAAGGGGGTAGATTACACGGCAGAGTGAGGTAAAAGACACAGAAGAGATGGGCACTTAAATACAATCTTATCTATTCCCGGACAGACCACAGACAAACGGAACAAGGCTGACTTACACAGGGATTGATGGCAGGGAGGGACAGGTAGTTCGATGGCACAAGGTGCACCTTGGCTCGGGGACAGGAGAAAGCACTGTCCAGTCCAGAAGATGCGGGGAGGCCTCACAGCGCTCGGAGGTGGTCTTGCTTGCTCCAAGCTCAGCGCGCATCTGACGTCACCTCCCTCTTCCTGCGCATGCTCAGCGGGGAGTGACACGCCCTCGGCTGGTTGGCTCCGCCCCACTGGGGCCGGTCCGCCGCTTCCATTGGGTGCGGGGGTTACCGGGCTCCGCCCTTGACGAGGAGCTGACAGGGAGCCCCTATTTGGTAACCCCGTCGAGCACATGTTCAATGGCGGCTCGTTGGGAAGGCCTGGTGCCCTCCCAACACCCCCTACCAACCAAGCCAGAGTGAGGACGCGCACTTCCCGCGCCCGCCGCTGCCGTTACTGTTGTTGTTGTTGTTGTTGCTGAACCGTGAGGAAGAGCTGCGGGGAGGTATCGGGAGGTCCTAAACTTCCTAACGGTGCCATACAATCACATTCTGGTGCAACGAAGGGTCAGAATTAATGGAAACGAGTCCTTAACTGACATAGACTAAGAATAATAGCAAGATGTCCTATAGTTGTCTTACATGAGATGCGGTGAACCTGGGCACGACATTTAATGGGGGAAATAGGGGGAGGTCGGGTCTACAGAGTGTTGTTTACAGAAAATGGGACTAGGGAATGGGGGATTGGGGATAGTTGGGAAGTATTGAGGAAATAGGGGAATATTTACAAGCGGATATGGATGGATGCAAATCCCATATCCGCAACAATATATATATATATATATATATATATATATATATATATATATATATATATATATATATATATATATATATATATATATTGTGGAAACGGAGCACGGCACTCCCCTTAGGGGGGGGGTGTAATCCCCCTTCTATTTGCACTGGCCGTCTCCGCTCCTGAAGCCGCCCCGCTCCCTCCACGAGGCAGGTGGGCAACCTCGTTCGAGACCACGGGCAAGATGTTATTTTGCCGAGCGGATTGGCAGCCCGCGGCTCGAACCATTAGCAGTACTAAACCCGATCCTAACGTTGGCCAAATCGTGCCACAGGTGTTCAATGTGGAAACCTCGAAAGCGACCGAATGTGAAGAAGCAAAAGGGGTAAAGAAAGAACACAGGGATTTATTAATTATTTACACACAACCAAAGCAGGGAAGAAAACAAATGCAATTTACAGGGAAATGGAAGGAGCAGAAGGACACAGAGTAATTTCTAGCTTATCTATACAGGCTTACTTATTCCCAGGGACAACACAGACAAACAGACGACATTCAGACTTACACGAATGGGAATGAATGGCTGGAAGGGGAGGAAGGTTCAGCTGGATGCTGGCTGGAGCTTGATCCCGGACGGGACGTCGGGCTGGAAACGACGGCCACCGATGCCACCGGAATCTGGTTCACACAGCAAGGCTGCTCGAAAAACAGCACGTCAGGGCTTCTCGCTGCTGGGCCACTGAAACAGCGTCTCTCCCAGCAGAACCGCAAGCTCACCTACCCACAGAATCTCTCCACTGTGCGTCCTCCCTTGCTCATCTCTCTCTTATGCCTCTCAGCTCCTCCTCAACTGGACTGAGGTGGGCGTGACGGGTTATATAACCACGCCCTACCAAGCCATGGCCACACCTTACCAAGCCGTGCCCACCGAGTCCTGGTTGGGTGCAAGGGCTTCCTGGCTCCACCTGCTGAAGACGATGGGCCGGCCACGCCATTCTCCCCCGAGTTGACCGCGTGCGTAATGGAGTTTTAAGTGAAGAAAACCACCCAATGCAACGGTGGCGAACGCCGCAGAAAACTGCCCAATGCAACGGTGGCGAACGCCGCAGAAAACCGCCCAATGTTACTGGCACTTTGAAGAGGTGATTTGGGGGAAACTTGAAAAGGGAACTATCTTATTCGATTCGATGCAATGCAGAGTCAACTAATGGGAAACAGAGCCTTGGACTGACATGGAATAAAGAGATAACTATTTAGAAGGGTATATGATTTTCTCCGTGCATGCGATGGATTAACTAAGGGGACGACCTTTGATCTTCACACAAATTGATGGAGGTATTTACAAGAATCATGACTATTTACAGAGGGTGATATTTACAACAATTACAGGATTCTCAAATCCGCAACAATATATATATATATATATATATATATATATATATATATATATATATATTATATATATATATATATATATATACACATACATACATACATATACATACATACAGACTTGGCATTTAATATGGAATTTTTTTTTTCTTGACTTGGGTTTACTTTCTTAACTCAGTATATCAATCTGGTGAGTTTCTTTTACACTTCGGTGATTTATTTTTTAAAAGAACCATGTCATTGATTGTCTGTCGCAGCAAGAAGTCAACAACAGGATTATATCACAGGTGGCATGGCAAAATGTACGGAGAGGTGCATTTGATGATTGGATTCACAGTCGGGTATACAAGGGTTGTTGCGTTCTGTATTAGTGGAAAACAACTGCTGCACGTCTCCAAAAGTTATTGCCGCTTCCTCTGGAGATGGTCCGTCAACTCGACAATGCTGTTTGTCATGGAGTGGTGGCTTTACGAAATTACGGCATGAAACAGCGTGCTATTTCTTGGTAGTATGGCATCACTCAAGGTCAGGTGTCAAAGATCCTGAAACGAAATGCTCAGAGGGGTGTCCCTACTCCAATACAGAGGCCAGGGCGTCCCCGCAGAACCACAAGGAGGGATGATCGCCAGCTGCACTGGTTAGTCCGCAATGGCCATACCAAGTCAGCTAATCGGCTTAGGGCTGAGTGGCAGAAACTGACAAATGTGCCTGTATCCAGAAGGCTAGTCAACCAACGACTGGTTCAAGCAGGCTATCGTGCCAGGCGTCCCTTGAGAAAGCCACGCCTGACCAGACAACACCGCCAGCGCCGATTGCAGTGGGCCAGAGAACACCGTCAATGGCAGCCAGGACAATGGAATCACGTGATCTTCAGTGACGAGTCTAGATTTCTGGTCTATCGTCAAGATGGCCGCATCCGAGTGCGCAGCCAAGTGCATGAAGCCTGCAACAAAGATTGTATAGTGCCAAGAGTCCAAGCTGGAGGTGGTGGGGTGGCCGTTTGGGCTGCTTTTCATGCAGGGGGCAAAACTGACCTGGTTGTTCTGAATGGAAACCTGAACCAGTTCAAGTACAGGGCCATTCTGGAAGAAACATTGCTTCCATTTGCTCTTTCAGCCTTTCGAGGAAACTTTGTCTTCCAAGATGACAATGCACGGCCTCATCGTGCTCGCATGATCCAACACTTTCTTGCTGACCGTGGTGTAGAGCATATGGAGTGGCCTGCCATGTCCCCGGATATGAATCCGATAGAGAACTTGTGGGCAGAATTAACACGTCAAATCGACCACTCGGACCAGCAGCCGACATCTGTGCGTGAATTGCAGCAGGCTATTGTCACTGCATGGCAAGCGATTCCTGTCCAAACCTTGGCAAATCTCGTGAACAGCATGCCTCAACGTGTACGTGCTCTCCTGAATGATCGTGGGGGTTACACGAAGTACTGAACTGTAATTTTACTGTCCGTAATCCCAGTCGTAATTTAACTTTTGTTTTTGTAAAAAAAAAATTTGGCTAATGTGCAAAATAAAGAGGTACTTCTGGAAAACGTACAGAAGTTTAACACAGTACTGTCCATCAATTGAGTTCGATATCAGTTTACGTCACTTTCAAGGATCAATTTATTTGTTTCGAAATGTCAAATGTGGTTTTTGTTTCTTTTAAAGGTCACATTAACAAAATCTAGAATAATTTCAACATAATTCCACTGAACTTTTGGTTCAAAGACATCTTGAAAAGTAAGTTCACAACCACAAAATAAATTCCATATTAAATGCCAAGTCTGTATATATATATATATAAATATATATATATATATATATATATATATATATATATATATATATATATATATATATATATATATCTTGTGCATAAAATACATGTCAGGCATTTCCCTATGATTCATAATGTTGATACCTGCAGAAATTTGTCGGCCATTTTGTTGAAATACCTTTTATTTTAATTATCGGACTTCAAGAGTGTTTGATGATGTAATCATTAATAGTTGGTCCTTTATCACCCATCTTGCTTATTAATATGCATTGTGGTTAAAAATTTGGAGCTGGTTTAGCTCCTTCCAGGAATTTAGAGAATTGAGAGTGTTATGGCTCGCGTGCATTTTTACAATTCCATAGCTGCTTAAAAAACTATGAATACAGATGTCGAGGTTTATGAAATAGCTGAAGAACAAATCAAACACATTATGGAAGAATGACTCAGTGAAGGCAAGAGCACAACATTTTAGATATGAGGGATCTCTGGGTCGCTTCCAGCTCTGCAGAGAATTCCAAGGTATTGGCCAGCAAGAGAGGCCCCTTTCCAAAAATCGTCCACCAAAAACAAGTTGCGACCGATTGTGAGGCATTGGAGCTCCAGGGACTGCACCTCTTCCAGGAATGGGCCAGAGAAGTTGCACCTCTTCCAGGAATTGGCCAGAGAAATTGCACCTCTTCCAGGCATTGGCCAGAGAAGTTGCACTTCTTCCAGACATTGGCCAGAGAAGTTGCACCTCTTCCAGGAATTGGCCAGAGAAGCTGTATCTCTTCCAGCCATTGGCTAGAGAAGTTGCACCTCTTCCAGGCATTGGCCAGAGAAGCTGCATCTCTTCCAGGCATTGGCCAGAGAAGTTGCACCTCTTCCAGGCATTGGACAGATAAGTTGCACTTCTTCCAGGCATTGGCCATAGAAGTTGCATCTTTTACAGGCATTGACCAGAGAAGTTGCACTTCTTCCAGGCATTGGCCATATAAGTTGCATCTTTTACAGGCATTGGCCATAGAAGTTGCATCTTTTACAGGCATTAACCAGAGAAGTTGCACCTCTTCCAGGCATTGGCCATAGAAGTTGCATCTTTTACAGGCATTGACCAGAGAAGGTGCACCTCTTCCAGGCATTGGCCATAGAAGTTGCAATGCTTCCAGGCATTGGCCAGAGAAGTTGCAATGCTTCCAGGCATTGGCCAGAGAATTTGCAATCCTTCCAGGCATTGGCCAGAGAAGTTGCATTTCTTCCAGGAAATGGCCAGAGAAGCTGCGTCTCTTCTAGGTATTGGCTAGTTAAGTTGCACCTCTTCCAGGCATTGGCCAGAGAAGTTGCACCTCTTCCAGGCATTGGCCAGAGAAGTTGCACTTCTTCCAGGCATTGGCCAGACAAGTTGCACTTCTTCCAGGCATTGGCCAGAGAAGTTGCACCTCTTCCAGGAATTGGCCAGAGAAGCTGCATCTCTTCCAGACATTGGCTAGAGAAGTTGCACCTCTTCCAGGCATTGGCCAGACAAGTTGCCCTTCTTCCAGGCATTGGCCAGAGAAGTTCCACTTCTTCCAGGCATTGGCCAGAGAAGATGCATCTCTTCCAGGCATTGGCCAAAGAAGTTGCATTTCTTCTAGGCATTGGCCAGATAAGTTGCAGTTCTTCTAGGCATTTGGGCAGTGAAGTTGCAATCCTTCCAGGCATTGGCTAGAGAAGTTGCACTTCTTCCAGGCATTGGCCAGAGAAGTTGCACCACTTCCAGGAAGTGGCCAGAGAAGCTGCATCTCTTCCAGACATTGGCTACAGAAGTTTGCACCTCTTCCAGGCATTGACCAGATAAGTTGCAATTCTTCCAGGCATTGGCCAGAGAAGCTGCATCCCTTCCAGACATTGGCTAGATAATTTGCACCTCTTCCAGGCATTGGCCAGAGAAGTTGCACTTCTTCCAGACATTGGCCAGAGAAGTTGCATCTCTTACATGCATTGGCCAGATAAGTTGCATTTCTTCCAAACATTGGCCAGAGAAGTTGCACCTCTTCCAGGCATTGGCCAGAGAAGTTGCAATGCTTCCAGGCATTGGCCAGAGAAGTTGCAATCCTTCCAGGCATTGGCCAGAGAAGTTGCAATTCTTCCAGGATTTGGCCAGAGAAGTTGCATCTTTTCCAGGCATTGGCCAGAGAATCTGCATCTCTTCCATCATTGGCGAGAGAAGTTGCACCTCTTCCAGGCATTGTCCAGAGAAGTTGCACCTCTTCCAGGCATTGATCAGGGAAGTTGCACTTCTTCCAGGCATTGGCCATAGAAGTTGCATCTATTCCAGGCATTGGCCAGAGAAGTTGCACCTCTTCCAGGCATTGGCCAGACAAGTTGCATTTCTTCCAGGCATTGGCCAGACATGTTGCACCTTTTCCAGGCAATGGCCAGAGAAGCTGCATCCCTTCCAGACATTGGCTAGAGAAGTTGCATCTCTTCCAGGCATTGGCCAGAGAAGTTGCAATTCTTCCAGGCATTGGCCAGAGAAGTTGCATTCGTCCAGGCATTGGCCAGAGAAGTTGCACTTCTTCCAGGCATTGGCCAGAGAGGTTGCACCGCTTCCAGGAAGTGGCCAGAGAAGCTGCATCTCTTCCAGACATTGGCCAGAGAAGTTGTACTACTTACAGGCATTGGCCGGATAAGTTGCATCCTTTTCAAGCATTGGCCGGAGAAGTTGCATCTCTTTCAGGTATTGGCCAGATAAGTTGCATTTCTTCCAGGCATTGGCCAGAGAAGTTGCATTTCTTCCAGGCTTTGGCCAGTGATGTTGCACCTCTTCCATGCATTGGCCAGAGAACTTGCACTTCTTCCAGGCATTGGCCCGACAAGTTGAACTGCTTCCAGGCATTGGCCAGAGAAGTTGCACCGCTTCCAGGAATTGGCCAGAGAAGCTGCATCTCTTCCAGACATTGGCTGCAGAAGTTGCACCTCTTCCAGGCATTGACCAGATAATCTGCATCTCTTCCAGGCATTGGCTGGAGAAGTTGCACCTCTTCCAGGCATTGGCCAGAGAATTTCCAACTCTTACAGGCATTGACCAGGGAAGTTGAACTTCTGCCATGCATTGGCCATAAAAGTTGCATCTATTCCAGGCATTGGCCAGAGAAGTTGCATTTCTTCCCAGACATTGGCCATAGAAGTTGCACCTCTTCCAGGCATAGGCCAGAGAAGTTGCACCTCTTCCAGGAATTGTCCGGAGAAGCTGCATCTCTTCCAGACATTGGCCAGAGAAGTTGTACTACTTCCAGGCATTGGCCGGAGAAGTTGCATCTCTTCCAGACATTGGCCAGAGAAGTTGTACTACTTCCAGACATTGGCCGGAGAAGTTGCATCTTTTCCAGGCATTGGCCAGAGAAGTTGCATCTCTTCCAGGCATTGGCTAGAGAAGTTGCACCTCTTCCAGGCATTGGCCAAAGAAGTTGCACCTCTTCCAGGCATTGGCCAGAGAAGTTGCACCTCTTCCAGGCATTGGCCAGAGAAGTTGCACCTCTTCCAGGCATTGGCCAGAGAAGTTGCACCTCTTCCAGGCATTGGCCAGAGAAGTTGCATTTCTTCCAGGCATTGGCCAGAGAAGTTGCATTTATTCCAGGAATTGGCCAGAGAAGTTGCATTTCTTCCAGGCATTGGCCAGAGAAGTTGCATCTCTTCTAGGCATTGGGCAGCGAAGTTACCTTGGGGGCATCAGCCTGAACCTAAACAAACTGGGAAAAGAGTTCGATTTTTGGCCGTGGGTTGGTGGTAATGTGGTAGCGAAACCAGGTGTGGAGGATGGTTATCTGCTCCAAGCAATCACACATCAACCATCCTCACCATGACTCTCCTCCATCCTCAGCTTTGAGCTCCCTCTTTCCACTCTATGGTTGTGCGCACTGATTGGACCTTACAGCTGTCCAGCATATGCACAGTGACCACAACAGACATAATCAAATGGTCCCCTGATTTCATCCTCTCGAGCATTGATAAGGCATCCTGACATATGGAGATAACATGGAAAAGGAGGAAGAAACAAAAGTGCAATTCAGTGTGTGAACATACTAGGGTTTCAGAAGTTTATTTGGACTGTTGGACAAGTTATACGACTGAGATACTCACAATAAGTGAAGATACACCAATAAAAGTAGAAGTTCCATATTTCTTTTCTTGGACTACTTATGAGTGAGTATCTCGTTCCTGAGGGCCTTTGGAATGCCCCCATGTTTCACGTCACAACAAACATAGAGCACCATGAGGGGTGCAGTTCATGGTTCGGCCCTGATTCCAATGACCGCCAAACAATCTTTCGATCAGGTTTTTTATTAATTCGGAGATGTGAAAGATTTACATTGCTCCTTTCAGAAAAAGCTCATCGTACCAAAGCTAAATTAATAATTCCTGCTTCCATTTTTACAGTATTCTCAATCACTCCTCAGAGGCGACCGTTTTATGGCCATAACTTTTAGCGGCGTTTCAATCTTTCCACTGCTTCCGAGCGAATGGGCAACCCTCCATCGGTGGAGTCCGCATAAGCATCTTCTTGTCTTTGTTTCTGATTGGGAAGTCAATTTGTTTTAAGGGGTAAATATCGTGTTATCTGCACATCCTTATCTTATCCTCAGACGTACAGACCTCCTGATGGATAACACCATTCTGTGAGTCCGACAATAATAAACATAATCCCAACTCAGGCTAGGGGTAGAGTGGGCACAAGGCCTACTCGATTTGTGTCGTGCTTAAACGTTGGTATTCCATAAGACCAACCAATTTAGTACTCCCTGTTCTCTGGAGCTTATCAATCAAATTAATTAATAACCTCAGAGCGAGTGAATTATTAAAATGGCAAGGTTACGGTGGTCACCGCTGCATCGTGTATAGCACCCAGCTGCCTGGAACCGTACGTTACGTTTTATCCCCCGTCAACTGCAAATCAAAGCAGACATTACAAAAGCAATATCGGTGGTGGGTTAATTTGTGGAAGCTACTTTCTGTTGGGCGATGCTTGCCAGCTGTGATTATAGAGCGAGCTGCGGTACTATACAAATAAGACTGTTTGCACTTTGCCCCTGCCACTCATTCATCGTCACTGTAAACTCACCCACTGAGTTAACACTGTCTGTTTGCAAGGGCACCCGTTTTCTCTGCCTTGGTTGTTTCCACTATCTGAGTACAATGTGATATGGACGATGCCCGCATGTTGACTTTCTCTTGCCATGCACTTAGCACAATAGGCATTGGATTCCTCGCTGCCATCCCCATATCAGCGGAGCGCGTGTTGCGGCACCGACATGGCCAGGGTGAAAGAACTTGCTCAAATGTACTAGTTGTAGGGGCTTCTCTTTTATCATTGTGAAGATGTACACATATTCTTATCAGTTGTGTGCAGAATTTTGAGGATGGGGATGTAGGAGGGGGTCGAGTGGGGCAAGTGTAAGTTGATGTGTCCTTAAAGAAAAACTTGAAAATCCCGAGAGAATACCATACCATGCACAGTGATAACTAGATCCGATGCGTAGTCTCATCGCAGTCATACTATGTGTAGTCGTACTAGATGTCCTTGTTTTGTCATCAAAGGTATTATTACCCTGTAGCGCATGTGCAAACTGAAAAGTGGGGTTAAGAACATGGTTCACGTTGTCTGTTTGTCTGTCTGTCTGCAGACATCAGATTATGATCGAGGAACTACTTAATTCTAATTTTATGTTATATTTTGAACACCAATCGGATCACAAAACGGAAGATGAACCTACAATCTTGCAACAATTTGGTTCTGAATTTGGTATATTGTACGGAATCTCGTCCCGATCTCGTATGCGCAGAGAGGAGTAAAGTAATTTTTGAGCAGTGAAGCAACTTCAATATTCGACTATGTCCGTCCTTCCCTCTGTCTGTCAAAAAATGAAGAAGAAGAACCTTTCTAACCCACCATTTGTAATTCTAAAGGGTTCTAAAGTGCAATTCTAGAGTGTTTTAAAGGGTAATTATAAAGGGTATAGCTTGCTTCTGAATTTTTTCGGAATTTCTTCTGAAACTGAATCGCTTCCTTCAGACACGGGTCTGAGTTTTTACTCTGTCTGCCTGTCTGACAGTCAAACAAAATTGAAAACCATTCCAAACAAGAAATTAGCTGTTTTAGGGACGTCACAAAGGACACAAACAACAGGGCGCAGCATCAACGGAGTTATAAACTTCCGAATTATTTTTCTACAACCTTAAAAACCTATACATGAGCAGACTTCAGATTTTATTGCCCAACAACAGCGAAAAATACTGCTTTCTTAAAATGGAACGTCTCATCAAAATTTTTGATCGATTTTCATGTTGTTACAAGAGTTCTGTCGGCTCCGGATGTAAATTCATCACAAAATTTTTCATAAAAGGTCGTCTTAGAAAGTAAAAAATTAAGTTTAAAATTACAAAATTTCCCTACCCAGGGAAGGGTGTCACCACCCCTCGGTTGCTTCGCTCTCTCGCAACACGGATCCTTGCCATCCCCCCGAGTTTTCTTTTCTCAATGTTGGCAACTACGTCATCGGCATCTTGCAACAAGAGGCTGTCGTGGAGTTTCTTTCTCACTCGTTTGAGGCCTTGCAGTATTGCGTTAACATTCACCTTTTTCCCCTTTCGCCAACTTTCTATCTTTGACTCCTGTTCTGTTCTTGAACGAGCTCCGCACCTAGCTTGCTGTAGCCTACCTAATGACCAAGGATGAACGAGTTGGCATAGGGTGGCTTTCTTTCAATGTTGAGCGACTTCCCATCCATCTTCCATTGGAATCATATTTTTGGTGGATGTGGTGTTGTGTTATAGCCAATCGGTGGCTGCACACCTGCTCCAGATGCAACTACCGTAACCGCCCCTTTCCTATTGCATCTTCAGGTGGTGCATGATGACATCGGTGCCTGGCGATGATGCGTGCTGAAAGGGAGTACTCAGTTTTCACTCCGTTTGTTACCCTCGCCTGAGGAGAGGGTATTGCATTTGAGTCCGTTTGTTTGTCTCTTTATCTGTCTGTTTGTCTGGCTGTCTGTTTGTCTGCACAGAATAAATATGATTTTCTCTGCAACCGTTTGTCCGATTGACAGTAAATTTTCACCATAGCTGGAACTCCACGTGTAGAATTTTTTTTATGATAATATGATGTCATAGGTCACGTGGTTCGGCTGCCATTTTGGAAAAACCGATAAATTTTGTACCTCTATATCTCAGAAAGCGCTGAATATAAAAAATTGAGACATGGTTCATTGTAAAGAACTCTCCATGGGGAATAAAATATGTTAATGATGATGTCATAGGTGCCTCTATTATGACGTCATAATTTGACAAGTACAAGACTTCATCCGATCAAGATGAAATTTCTTGAGCATAATCTTGGAATAAATTAGTGATGAAAAAAATGATGACTTCATCGGTCACGTGGTTCAGCCGCCATATTTGTTTTAACACAAAAGCCTTTAAAACCACTGAAAATACAGCCTGGCGAGGGTTTGCAATCTCTGATGGCTCTTTCTTGTTTGTTACTTGCAGAATCGAAGATTTTTCAAGTATATTGGTCAGTTGTGTTTGTTATTCTGTCTGTTGTACACCACTCCTTTCCTGTGCCATCTCTCATGACGTCATTGCCGTCATTGCCGGGCACAGAAGGTGGCTGAAAGGAAGCACTCAGTTTTCCCTCCTGTTGTTTGTTTGTTTTCTTTCTTGTTTTTTTGTCCGGGCGATATCTCAGCCATCCTTTGAGCTAGGAAGCTGAAATTTGGGCACAATAGTGAGCAAGTTCTTTATAAAAAAAAACATTATTTTTATTTTTCCATTGATAAATTAATTGATTAATTACTTAATTATTATCGATGTATTATGTACTTTTTATTTATTTTATGATTTGGGCAATATCTCAGGCACATTTTGAGCTAGGAAGCTGATATTCGGACACGACAATGACCAAGTGATTTGGCTATAAAGGTTATTATTTGTTTTGTTGATTAATCAATTAATTGATTAATTATTTAATTTTTCAATTAATGACTTGATTGATTAAGTTTTCAAAAGTTACAGATTCGGATGAAATGGTGGTGGTTTAAATATGCTATTAGCCAATTGATTGATAATTTAATTATTTTACGATTATTATTTATTTGTTTTCGTCATTAATCACTTATTTATTTTCTTTCTCATCTGGCCAATATCTCAGGCACCTTTTGAGCTAGGAAGCTAATATTTGAATAAGACATTGACCAAGTGATGTGGCTATAAAGGATATTTTTGATTTATTGATTATATAATTAATCGATTTGTTATTTATTGATTAATCATTTAATTTTTTTGATTAATTAATTAATTGGTTTTCAAAAAGTTGCACCTTCAGATGAACACACTGGTGGTTGAGGTATGCTATCCACCAATTGATTAAGAAATTAATTACTTTACGATAACTGTTTATTAATTTTAATTACACAATTAATGAATCAATTATTGTGCACCTCTCCCTCCCAATACCATCTCTATGTTCTGCACGGCGGTACCGCCGGGCACCCTGGCGATGCCGCACACTAGAATATATGTTATTTAATTATCTGGCATTGGGGCGGTGTACTTTGAATGTATCTGTACTTGTTTTGGGCTAATATTGTTCTAGAGGTTCATTACGGGAGCCTCATCAATTGGCTAGAAACAGTCATAAAGGGGTCTTGGTGAACTACTTCATTGTATAAATGTCTCCTGGAAAAGAGATGGAATGGAGTACTTTTCAAAAGTAACTGAAATATTAATTCTAACCAAAAGGATAACAATAAGTACGTGTCCTTGATTTTTCTTTTCTTTAATCCTCTGCTATGTGTAATTGTCTTGGATATTTATATACTAACCATGGAACTTACACTTACACTATCTGGAGGGAACATCATGTTACAAGCGTCTTCACACTTGTCTGAGATCGCAATTAAAATCTAACATTACCCAGCTTTGCACTTGCCATAAGGGGTTTACTCCGATCGATTATTGGCGTAAAGGGGAAGAAACACTTTAGGACCAATCCCATGTGTTGAAGGTGCTAAGGACAAATAACAAACGGTATTTGCCACAAACGTGACCTTTCTGAATGAGGTCGGACACAATTTTTTGTGCATTGGAGCAATGTGTGCATTTTTTTTTTTTTTAACACAGAGGATGGAGGATGAAGCAGCTAGGGCACAGGACGAAGCAAGACGGAACAGACTGAATAGAACAGTAGGACAGAACAGAACGAAAAAGAGGAGGACACAGAAGGTGGGACATCAAGCACAGTCATTCATTAGAGTTATGTGTATCGACTTAGTATAATACCGCAGGTGGATGGAGGTTATGGTTTCACCCCTGTCTGTTTCTTGCAAAATCGAAGATTTAAAAAATATGGTGGTCGGTCGACTTTGATATTCTGTCTGTCTGTTTGTCTGTCTGTTAATCGCCTACAGGCTACAGGTCACAATTCTAAGCCGATCTTCATGAAACTTCACCAAGATGTAGAGGTGGTCTCAACTGAGACGCCTATTATTGATTTTGAGGTCAAAGGTCATCTTGAGGTCAAATTTCTAAAATCGACATTTTTCATCCGATTGACTTGGAAGTTGAACTACATTTGCATATTGAATCAATTAATTGGTAAACCAACTATTTTTGAAGTCAAAAGGTCAATTGAAGGTCAAATTCCTAAAATCATCAATTTTCATCTGAAAAATCATGAATTATTTTTATACTTTCATCTGGACAATTTGATGGCTCCACGGCAACTTTTTTTCTGGAGGGGGAGGTGTATTTTGCAAATATCGCGCTCTGCGTAATGTCTTTCTTGTCTGTCTGTTTGTCTGTCTGTCAATCGCCTACAGGCTACAGGTCACAATTGTAAGCCGATCTTCATGAAACTTTACCAAGATGTCGAGGTGGTATCAACTGAGATGCCTATTATTGATTTTGAGGTCAAAGGTCATCTTGAGGTCAAATTTCTAAAATCGACATTTTTCATCTGATTGACTTGGAAGTTGAACGGAATTTGCATATTGAGTCAATTAATTGGTAAACCAACAATTTTTGAGGTCAAAAGGTCAACTGAAGGTCAAATTCCTAAAATCAGCAATTTTCCTCTGAAAAATCATGAATTGTTTTTTTATATTTTCATCTGGACAATTTCATGTCTCCACGGCAACTTTTTTTCTGCATGGGGGGGGGGGGTGTATTTTGCAAATATCATGCTCTGCGTGACGTTTTTCTTATCTGTTTGTTTGTCTGCTTATGTTTGTCTGTGAACAAGATATTTCAAAAAGTTGTGGATGGATTCTGACGAAACTTCATGGGCAGGTTGGGTGTATAACAAGGACGAATCAATTTGATTTTGGTGAAGATCTGAATCCGATACGAGAATTTTTAAAATGATTCTTCACCATTGAGTGATGGGGCCAAAAACTATATACAGCATGATCTTTCAAAACGTTGTGGATGACGAATGACAAAGTGTTGTGGATAAGTTGAGTTGGTGTTAAGTACAAGCCAATTCGATTTTCGTTCAGGTTCCGATTCAGATCCGGCTCTATCTGTGATCCGGCCCTCTTATGGTTAAACTGCCAAAATCAAGACTCTCTGCTCACCTTCACTCTTTCATTACTCTTTACTCCCGCCTCTGGAACAAACTCCCTCACTCTCTTCAATCCCATTCCTCCCTCCAGGTCTTTAAAACAGCTGTTCACCACCATCTCTTATCTTCCCCCATCCAAAACCTTGATCTTTTCTACCCCCGTTAATTCACCCCAGATCCACTCTTTTGAAATTCCGACTTCTTTCCTGGAAGTTCTCGCAGTGTCCATGTATTTTATACATCTACCACCTCCCCCCCCACCCACGCCCCTGCCTTCCCATTCCTCCTCCCCCCCAAGCCCTCTCCCTCCCACAGATCTCCTGATGTCCCTGTTTTTTTTTTGTTTTTTTTGTATACAGAATCGAGGCTCGTGAAAGAGCTAACATTTATCACAAAAAAAAATCAAACAGACTAACAAAATATATAAAAAGAGGGAGCGGTAGACAAGATGGGGAGAGAAGGGGAAGCACACAAACACAACATTTGAGAGCAGGGACATCGGGGAGATGTGTGGGAGGGAGAGGGCTTGGGGGGAGGAGGCGAGGGAAGGAGGAGGGGGGTGGGAGAAGTATAAAACACAAGGACACCAAGGACTTCTAGGACAGAAGTTGGTATTTCAAAAAGTGGATTTGGGGTGAAATTAGCGTAGGGTAGAAAAGATCAAGGTTTTGAATGGGGGAAGATAAGAGATGGTGGTGAATAGCTGTTTTAAAGACCTGGAGGGTGGAGTGGGATTGAAGAGAGTGAGGGAGTTTGTTCCAGAGGCGGGAGAAAAGAGGAATGAAGGAGTGAAGGTGAGCAGAGAGTCTTGATTTTGGCAGTTTAACCATAAGAGGGTTGCAGGCAGATCTTGTGCGACCTGTAGGAATATTTGGCGGACAGAGCCCAGAGAGAGCTGGGGGGAGCAAGGCCAGAGAGGAGTCGGTAGAAGATGGAAAGACCACCAACCTGCCTGCGGTGAGTAAGTGAAAGGCCCTCGGAGATAGCTTCATCACGGGAGATTCCAATGATTCTGAACGCTTTGGTTTCAACAGCGTGAAGACGAGCTAGGTGTGAGGCAGGAGCACCGGCCCAGAGGGGAGAGCAGTACTCCACTGAGCTGCGGATGAAAGTCTTGTATGTGGTGAGGAGCTCAGGTGTGCCAAGGAAAAATGACAAAGTGCTGTTCTCTGCTGTTGTACTTGTGTGCTTCCCTCTCTCTCCCCATCTTGTCTCCCGCTCCCTTTATTATATGTTTTGTGTGTCTGTTTGTTATTTTTGTGATTGAAGTCAGCTCTTCCACGAGCGTCGATCTTGTATACAAAAAAAAAAAAAATCACTGGGATATAAAACATAAACTGTTCAGCCTGGCTGGTGGAGGTATGCCATCCCTACCTGGTAGTTGCTCGTGAGAGAAAAAAGAATGTGAAATTTGTTTTGAATGATTCCATGAAAATTATGTCCCTTAAAATTTTTAGAACATTGTTTTTGGAACCCTCCCAAAAACAAGTTGTGAGTAGTCTGTTGGATTAAATTTAAAAAATTGCCATCAGAAGAAGCATAATCTCAGAGCACCCATCCTTCACTTGGGAATGGAAATCTGCCTGTCTTGTCTCCTCTTAGGTTGTAGATGCAGAAGATATCACTATCTTTCAAAAAGAGTAATCCATTGTGTAGCAGAACACTATCCAAATACCTTGCATGGGTTAGCTGTATTTATTCGCACCACCTGCATTACGTGGAAGGTCATTGTTGTGAATATGGCTCAGCATACATGGGCTAAGTGGTGTCTTGTGTCTAATATGCCTTTTCCATTATGACCTGGGCTGTCTCATGCCAGCATGTGTTTTGTCGCGTGGTCCGAGTTGCTTTTCCATTATGGAATATTGCAAATCTCATCTTTGTTGAATGACTTCTGTAACATATGTGATGATGCAGGATGTGTGAATACATTCTACCTTAAAGATTGGATTGTGTTGCTGTATTATTTTGTGAAAAAAGTTATTCATTTAAATATTCCTTCATCTTCTTACCATAATTCACCAAATGTCCGTCTGTCCGTCTGTTCCCAGGTACCGCAAAAACCGCTGAACCGATCGCCACGAAATTTTGGGTGGGTAATCCTGGGACCCCCTGGAGTAAAATAGGCTATATTGTTTTCCCAATTTTCCGATTTTTCCAATTTTCCAGTTTTTCCAAACACGATGGAATAATATTTACCGATACGAACAGTGATGTGGCTTTTATTGAAATTCTACAAATACTGTTTAGATTTTGATGATTTGCGTGTGATATGATTCAACGGATGTTTATATAAATCGTTTAAAATAAAAAAGCCTTCAATTTCTGATATTTTGCCTTTTCATTTGGGCCTCCCAATTGAAGCCCCGCCCGTAGGGCCGGGACCGTTGCTCGTTTCAAATAACTCGATGAATGTCGTTTCCTAGACAAATGAGTCTCAGTTGTGCACATGACATCAATGTAAGGGCTGAGCCGAGCAATGGGGAGAGTCACATACATTGTGGGATTTCAGCTTCATTGTACTAAAGTATTGTGGTTAATAATTGTGTGTATTTCCACCTGCCTCGTGCTTTATTACATTGTTTATATCTCCTAAGTCACATGTGCGTGTCTGGTTTCTGCCATCTTTCTGCCAATTGCGTTATTTGAAAACCTCTGGAGGGAAATAAATTGATTAGATTAATCTCTTTCCAACTAATTTCACATGATAGACAAGTGTGAGACTTACAGCAGTGCTGAAGGTTGCCTTATCCTTCTGTTTCGGAGTGGGGTGGGGGGGGGGGGGTGCTAAAAATTGCTATACTGGGGATGGGGGGGGGGCACTATTTTGAATAATTTAATTTGATAGATCAACTTGAACGTTTCCTTTCTTTGGGGACGGATACTTTTTCTAGTAAGCTTATAAAGCAAAATGAATGCAGCGGTACAAAGACAATAATCTACAAATGAAAGGCCTCATTTAGCTTCTCACTTTTGCAGAGACAGTACCAGCAGTAAGAATTTCACACTTATATATAAACCGCAAAGTTAAATAATTTACAACAAAATAAACATAGTGTCCAACAAAGCAGAGAGCAAGAGCAAAACAAATGTGGCAAGTTTCAAAATCAATAGACCGCACACTGCGGAGGGGGCTTCATGGGACTGCTGAGCCAGGAACTTTCAAAATGGATGGGCAGTGATGTTGGGGAGGATAAGGGAAGTAAGGGAGGCAGGAAAACACCCAACCCAGATGGAGAAGTTAGATTTGGTATGGATACTGACACGGATGGGCCCACATTTCATGACTTGTGCTGTGATTAATATTCTGTGTAAAGAACTCGGCAGAGTCAGATGTACAAGAGCTGATCAGTAAATCTGTTTTATCGATATAGCAATTTATTTCTGAAAACTAAAAAACTTAAACAAAAAGCTAACAATTCGTTGGCTCCCTGAGATATTGCTTATTAATGTAAGATGATGCCAAAGGAAGAATGAAACAGTGAACGCGTAAGAGAATGAATGGGAAAAGGCTGATTGGGGGTGATAAGCGCCTTTGGGCTTCTGGAAAAGCGCTATACAAAATAAATGAATTATTATTATTATTATTATAAGCGGAAATAAGGATGTTTTTAAGGCACAAAGAATGAGTTTAATGCTATTGACAATTACTATCATAAAGGACATACCAATATTCCTCGACAACTTAAAATTTGATTGAATGAAAGAGAGTGAATGAGAAGATCAATACTGAAATCGATGCATTCACTTCCTTTCTGGTCTTGCACCCTCTGTCCTATCCGTGCTTTGCCGCCCCAAGGGTCTGCAGGGCACATGCGGTCCACCAGCAACCCCCTTCTCGTCAAACTACATAAATCCAGGACCACTGCTCACCTCCACTCATACGTTCTTTTCTATTCCCACCTGTGGATTCAACTTCCGCATCCTCTTCAATCTCATTCTTTCCTCCAGCTCTTCAAGACAGCTGTTCACCACAATCTCATATCATCCCCCATTCATCTTTTCTACCCCCATTAATCCACCCCCTTACCCCTTCCAAATTTCCCGTTCTTCCTTCCTGAGAGTTTGCTTCTGTATCCATGTTGTCCTGCACCTCCTGCATTCTCCCGGGCTACCCCTCATCCTTACCCGCACCACTTGTTTGTCTGTCTCCCTGTATTTTCTCCTTTGGCCCTACTGTATTTTTTTTGTATACAAGATCAAGGCTTGTTTAAGAGCTAACATTAATCACAAAAAGACAAACTGACACATAAAACATATTGTTGCGAATATGGAATTTGGCCTCCATATCCGCTTGTAAATATTCCCCTATTTTCTCCAATACTCCCCAACTTTCCCCAGTCCCCCATTCCCTAGTCCCATTGCATGTAAATAACAATCAGTAGAGCCGACCTTCCCCTTATTCCCCCATTAAATGTCGTGCCCAGGTCCACCGCACCACACGTAGACAACTTTCGGACATCTTCCTAGTTATTCTTAATCTATGTCAGTTAAGGCCTCGTTTCCATTAATTATGACTCTTCGTTGCACCAGAATGTGATTATATGGCACCAGTAGTGAGTTTAGGACCTTCCCATACCTCCTCCCATCTTCTTCCCCAAACAACAACAACAACAACAACTACAGCTACAACAACAACAACAACAACTACAGCTACAACAACAACAACAACAACTACAGCAACAACAACAACAACTACAGCTACAACAACAACAACAACAACTACAGCTACAACAACAACTACAACAACGGCGCGCGCGGGGAGTGTGCGTCCTCCCTCCGGCTCGGTTAGCCGCCATTATCCATGCGCCCCACGGGGTTACCACGAAGGGGCTGGCTGTCAGCTCCTCGTCAAGGGCGGAGCCTGGTAAACCCCCCCCCCGCACCCAATAAGAAGGGCGGACCGATTCCATCTGGGCGGAGCTAACGAGCCGAGGGCGTGTCACTCCCCGCCGGATATACGCAGCCGCTTGCCGGACGTGACGTGAGATGCGCCCCCAGCTTGAGACGACAAGACGCCACCTCGAGCGCTGAGAGACCTCCTGCATCTTTTGGGCCGCGCCATCCTGTCCCTGAGCACAAGGTGCACCTTGTGCTGGCCATCGAATACCCGCTTTCCTAGCCATCAATCCCCGTGTGAGTCAGTTTTTGTCCTGTTTCTCTGTGGTCTGTCGGGAATAATATAAGGTTGTGTCTAAGTGCCTGTCTTCCTATGATGTACCTCTTGTAGTTGTAATCTAACCTTCCGCCTTAATATAACCTCCTCCGGAGGTCTTGAGAACTGAACCCCTGGTGTCGTATTGTGTCATTATAACCCAGCCGGGTGTCTTCTCTTTCCTATTGAGCCAGCGTAGCGCGGCTTCGTCGACGTTCGAGTACAATCGGGTAATTTGTGCGGACACGACGGCCATTCCGCTCGGCCCACCTTAACATCAAAGTCGTGTCTGTAACAATATGATAAAGGGAGCGGGAGACAAGATGGGGAGAGAGAGGGAAGCACTAAGTACAACATGGGACATCGGAAGATCTGTGGGAGGGAGAGGGCTTTGGGGGTGGGGAATGGGAAGGGGGGAGGGGTGGGAGAAGTAAAAAAAAAAACACATGGACACTGCTTGGACTTCCAGGAAAGAAGTCGGTATTTCAAAAAAGTGGATCTGGGGTGAATTAACAGGGGTAGAAAAGATCAAGATTTGGGATTGGGGATAAGAGATGGTGGTGAACATCTGTTTTAAAGACCTGGAGGGAGGAGTGGGATTGAAGAGAGTGAGGGAGTTTGTTCCAGAGGCAGGACAAAAGAGGAATGAAAGAGTGAAGGTGAATAGAGAGTCTTGATTTTGGCAGTTTATCCATAAGAGGGTTGCAGGCAGATCTTGTGCGACCTGTAGGAATATTTAGGCGACAGAGCACAGACAGAGCTGGGGGCGCGAGGCTGGAGAGGAGACGGTAGAAGACAGAAAGACCACCAACCTGCCTGCGGTGAGTGAGTGAAAGGCCCTCGGAGTTAGCTTCATCGCGGGAGATTCCAATTTTGATTCCATAAGATTCCATAAGAACCATAAGATTCCAATTCATCGCTGTTGCCATTTCCCCTTCTCTTTCTGCTGTTCCTTTTGTTATGTTGCATCCTGATCCGTCTATTAAAAACAACATAAAAATCACAAAATCATAACAATGAAATAACAATAGAAATATATCTCACCATTTGTCCTATCACACAATCATTTCACATCCCCATTCTAGCAAGGTACATCCGTATAGCGATTCGTCCAACAGATTATTCGGACAGCATGATGACCTAAAGGGGTAGGCTCTGTTTGAAGAAAAACTAAATCAAATTTACCTTGCTCGGAGAGGACCACACCTTTTTTGTTGATATTGTGTGGGCAATCACCTTTTCACAGGAAACATTTTAGTGCCATGAGGGTAATAAAAATATATATATATACATGTATATTGTTGTGGATATGAGAATGGCGTTTTTTTTGTTGTTGTTGTGTAAATTGTTGTAAAAATATTGCCCTCCTTGCTCCAGTTATGTATAAAGGTCAAAGTGCGTCCCGTAATTAGTTCATAAGCACTCACGTTAGCCAATCATAGATTTCCCCCCTTGTTGACAGTTATTTCCTTATTCTGTGTATTAGGCTAAGGATTTGTCTTCCATTAATTTGACACTCCATTGCACTGCATTAAATAAAGTAGATCCCTCCGACATGGCATCTTCCAAGTGCCAGGTTTAGCCACTTTGCTGCATTTCATCTGCCGTCCACTTTGCTGCAATTGCCAACTGCATTTGGGCGGTTTTCTTCATTCGCCATTGCTGCCCTTTGGCTGGGGCTATCTCGAATCGCCCCAAAACCATCATTGGCCACGAGGCAAGGTCGGGGAAGAAGGGCGTGTCTCCACCTCGTCATAGAGGGGAGGAGTGAACCAGCCCTTGCCGACCAACCCAAATTCCAGGGGTTGGCTTTAGAGGGCGGAGAGAGAACGTTTGGGGGAGGTTCGCAAAAGGGTCAAGGGTGGGGCTTATATAACCCGAGGAAGACGCCCCCAGAAGAGTCGAGGAGGGAGGGGATCAGATCACAGACAAGCCAAAAAGAGAGTCCTGGAGTTTGTGAGAGAGGGAGAGAGAACCCGTCACGCCAGACCCCCCACCAGCAGCGTTGGCTCCACCAAGCAGCTCCGACCCGTTACCCCGCGCACACGACAGGATCGGCGGCATCGGCGGCCGTCAAGGTCCAGCCCGACGTCCCATGCGGGATCAAGCTCCAGCCAGCTCCGTGCCTTCCTCCCCCTCCAGCCACCCACCTCCTTCCGATCCTTCCTGCCTGCAAATTCCCAATTCGTGTGAGTCCGTCTTCATTTGTTCTGTCCTGGGTTAAGTAAGACTGTAATAGATAAGCTAGTATTTTCACTGTGTCTTTCTGGTCCGTCCCTCTTTCTGCTTTATTTTCTTATCTTTCCTTCTTCCTTGGTTTCTTTCAATCCTGTAAATAGTAATAAATAATCATCGTATTTCAAACCTTTTTGCCTTCTTCTTCTTCTTCACATCCGTGTCGCCTTTGTCTTTTCCCTATTGAATATCTGTGGCGCGATTTTGGCCAACGTTCAGGAATCGGGTTAGTCGGGGTAACTGTTCGGGCGCGGCGGCCATCCGCTCGGGAAATCCAGTAACATCTTATCCGCGTCCGTAACAATATATATATATATCTGTGCAGTGTCTGTGTTGTCCTGTTTTGTCACTGATCTACTCCCTCAAACTTTTGTGAAACTCTACCAAACTTCTGGTATGCACCTATCTCTCCTGTCGGTATGTCCTAAAGGTTTGTTTTTTTTGAAATTTTTTCCAATTTTTTTCTATTTTGGGGGGGGGGGCTTCCTCCCCCTCCAGCCACCCACCTCCTTCCGATCCTTCCTGCCTGCAAATTCCCAATTCGTGTGAGTCCGTCTTCGTTTGTTCTGTCCTGGGTTAAGTAAGACTGTAATAGATAAGCTAGTATTTTCACTGTGTCGTCATTCTTTGGGGTTTTTTTTTGTTTGTTTTCCACTTCAATTGTTTATAAAATGTAATATCACGTATATTACAAACACATTTGTGCATTCTGATTGTTTGAATTATGATTGGTGTAAACCGTGACAAAACAGCAACTCAGGTACAGTCATTTTTATAAAGCCACACATCTGGGCAGTGTCTGTTGTCACTGAACTACTCCCTGAAACTTTTGTTTCCGTGGTTGTGAAGTGTTTTTAATAACATGGTGGTGGTTTTGAATCATGTGGGGGTAACGTGTTCTTTAATCATGTGGGGGTGAGGTGCTTTGAATTACTTGGTGGTGAGGTGTTTTGAATTACGTGATGGTGAGGTGCTTTGATTACTTGGTGGTGAGGTGTTTTGAATTAGTTGGTGATGAGGTGGTTTGAATTACTTGGTGGTGAGGTGTTTTGAATTACTTGGTGGTGAGGTTTTTTAAATTACTTGGTGGGGAGGTGTTTTGAATTACATGGGGGTGAGGTGTTTTGAATTACATGGGGGTGAGGTGTTTTGAATTACATGGGGGTGAGGTGTTTTGAATTACTTGGTGGTGAGGTGTTTTGAATTAGTTGGTGGTGAGGTGTTTTGAATTACTTGGTGGTGAGGTGTTTTGAATTACTTGGTGGTGAGGTGTTTTGAATTAGTTGGTGATGAGGTGTTTTGAATTAGTTGGTGATGAGGTGTTTTGAATTACTTGGTGGTGAGGTGTTTTGAATTACTTGGTGGTGAGGTGTTTTGAATTACTTGGTGGTGAGGTGTTTTGAATTAGTTGGTGATGAGGTGTTTTGAATTACTTGGTGGTGAGGTGTTTTGAATTACTTGGTGGTGAGGTGTTTTGAATTACTTGGTGGTGAGGTGTTTTGAATTAGTTGGTGATGAGGTGTTTTGAATTAGTTGGTGATGAGGTGTTTTGAATTACTTGGTGGTGAGGTGTTTTTTAATTACATGGGGGTGAGGTGTTTTGAATTAGTTGGTGGTGAGGTGTTTTGAATTAGTTGGTGATGAGGTGTTTTGAATTAGTTGGTGATGAGGTGTTTCGAATTACTTGGTGGTGATGTTTTTTAAATTACTTGGTGGTGAGGTGTTTTGAATTACATGGGGGTGAGGTGTTTTGAATTACATGGGGGTGAGGTGTTTTGAATTACGTGATGGTGAGGTGCTTTGATTACTTGGTGGTGAGGTGTTTTGAATTAGTTGGTGGTGAGGTGTTTTGAATTACTTGGTGGTGAGGTGTTTTGAATTACATGGGGGTGAGGTGTTTTGAATTACATGGGGGTGAGGTGTTTTGAATTACTTGGTGGTGAGGTGTTTTGAATTATTTGGTGGTGAGGTGTTTTGAATTAGCTGGTGATGAGGTGTTTTGAATTACGTGGCGGTGAGGTGTTTTTTTTTACATGGTGGTAAGGTGTTTTAAATTATGTGGGGGTGAGGTATTTTAAATTACATGGAGGTGAGGTATTTTAAATTAGGTTGGGTGAGGTGTTTTGAATTACTTGGTGGTGATGTGTTTTAAATTAGGTGGGGTGAGGTGTTTTAAATTACTTGGTGGTGAGATGTTTTAAATTACGTGGGGGTGAGGTATTTTAAATTACGTGGGGGTGAGGTATTTTAAATTACTTGGTGGTGATGTGTTTTAAATTAGGTGGGGTGAGGTGTTTTAAATTACTTGGTGGTGAGGTGTTTTAAATTACGTGGGGGTGAGGTATTTTAAATTACATGGGGGTGAGGTGTTTTAAATTACTTGGTGGTGATGTGTTTTAAATTACGTGGGGGTGAGGTATTTTAAATTTTTGGTGGTGATGTGTTTTAAATTAGGTGGGGTGAGGTATTTTAAATTACGTGGGGGTGAGGTATTTTAAATTACATGGGGGTGAGGTGTTTTGAATTACTTGGTGGTGATGTGTTTTAAATTAGGTGGGGTGAGGTGTTTTAAATTACGTGGGGGTGAGGTGTTTTAAATTACGTGGGGGTGAGGTGTTTTAAATTACGTGAGGGTGAATGAATGAATGATCGTTTTAAGGCCATTTTTCCCCGCTAGAGCGGGGGTTAGCCTTGCGGGCCCCATGACAATCATGGTTCCCTGTTTGAGGCAATGATTTTATGGCCGGGTGCCCTTCTTGACGCCAACCCTTGGTCACGCTCTTACGATGCGTAGGGATACGGTGTACCTATTCTAAATCGGGGTACACACCGTGATCATTCATCCCAGCAAGCTGGTACTCAATTTGCCGACCTCGGAAGGATGACAGGCTGAGTCAACCCCCCTGGCGTTAATTCAGCGATCGACCAGGATTCGAACCCAGGATCCTAGGATCCCAAGCCGGCACCCTAACCGCTAAGCCAATGCCAGGCTAAAATTTTAACGCCAGGCTTTTAAATTACGTGAGGGTGAAGTATTTAAAATTACATGGTGGTGAGGTGTTTTGAATTACATGGTGGTGAGGTGTTTTGAATTACGTGGTGGTGAGGTGTAATCATCCCAAACTTCCAGTCTGCACCTACCCCTCCCGTATGTATGTGCTGAGGGGTTCTTTTTGGAATTTTATATATTTTTTCAACCTAAACTTCAAACTAAATTGCCTATAAAAATGTAATATCACAAATGCTACAAAAAAATTTGTGCAAAATAATTGTTTGTATTATGATTGGTGTAAATCATGACAACACAGCAACTCCGGTACAGTCATTATCCTCGGTTAAAATAAGCCCGTTCCTCAGTCACGACGCGCGGTGAGGCGAGCAAAGCGAGCCGAGACCAAGCTAGTGTGTATGTATATATATATATATATATATATATATATATATATATATATATATATATATATATATATATATATATATATATATATATATATATATATATATTTATATATATATACATATATATATATATATATATTGGACTGCCACAACATTTAGACGAGACAGGTGATGTTATTTTGTTGATGGTCAAGAGTGAACAAGCTGGCTTTTAATGTCAACCTGCACGTCTCTAGAGCGGAAGGACTCTCGGGAGTGCTCATTCTCCAGAAACTTGGAATCAAATTTGTTAACACTGATTTTTTTGTGTGCAGTTTCGAGTGTCGTGGAGGAGCTACAACACAGAACTGATGAGGTTGTAACAAAGCAGATTTTGAAAGCAGAGCAGGTTTTCAGGACACGTGAGCTGATGCTGTCCGGTCCAATAATTAATAAATTATTAATAATTAATATATTAATTCAAATTAATTAATCAATTAATTATTAAAAATATAGAATCCGAGTTGAGGGTTGCCAGAAACTTCTCCCCCTTCTCAGGTGAAAAAGATAGAGATCAGGAACAGTTGGGTATGACTGGGAAGGATGGATACAGTGAGTGAGGGATTGGGGGCACAAGATTTGGAAGCAAACACAGAATTGTGGCATTTGGCCTTCTCACAAGTGGAGTCGGCTGTGGTGACACTTTGAGGAGAGGGAAGAGTCGGAGGGGGGGGGGGGGTGGGGGGACTACGCCAGAGACCGACTTGACAAGGTGCCACCAGTTTTTCAGGAAGGAGAAAGTTTTAAAGTTCGGTCTTGAGATAGTCCAGATGTTTTCTGCCTCTCCTGAGAGTTGTTGTGGGCTTGATGGAGTGATCTGAGGTTTCCTTCGGTCAGATTTGCCTTCCAAGAAAAAAGAAGGCAACTGCCTCACCACAGGATTCAATGAACCGTTGGCGGGAGGATGAGTATGAGAACTAGAGACGAGATGGGATGAATCTGTACATAATCAAGAGCATGTTTCTGTGGAAGAATTCCCATGCAGTATTAATATCAGGAGAGGTGGAAATGAAGGACCAGTCTTGACAGGGGTGGCAGATATAGGAGACCAATCCTGAAGACAGATGGCTACTTGTAGTCCCTGCCAATCTGCCAGGGGGAAATGTCAGACTTGCCGGTGTTGAGGCAGCTATCTGAGAATAGCCAGAGAGATGTTGACTCTCACAAACACATGGCCAGATGAACCAATTGGAGAAAAGGATGAACAGGACACATTATCAGGAAATTTAGTCATCACCAAGTCCAGAAGGTAGGATTTTCCATTGCGTCAGTCCCATAGTGTCACAGACGTCCTTTTCTGAAGTGCCATGACTGGTGAGAGAGGTACCCAACACACAGCCAAGCTGTATGGTGATGGTTGAGGTCACCACATGTGAGGAAGACGGAGTTGGAATGAGTGGTTAAAAGTTTGTCCAAGTTGTCTGAGAGAGATGTAGATGGAGTCGTCACTGTTAGGACAATGCACAGATGAACAAAAGGTTGGAGCAGAGGGGAAATCACAGCCAAAAGTACTCCTGAGGATGTGTAAGAGAAGTTCACGAACAGTGAGAAATGGAGTTGTTGATGCAAAAGGCATCTCTGCCGCTGGGAAAGGTTTCAGGCCTGTCGAACCAGAATTGACAATAGTCAGGGAGAGACATGAAAGAGTTGTGGATGAACTGTGGGAGGAAGGATTCTGTTAACAGATGATGTCTGGTTTTTTATATACAAAGTCGAGCCCAGTGGAGGAGTCAGAAGGAATCAGGATGGAACAGTCAAAAGAGAGGGGAGGAGAGATATCAATAAAAGGTGTGGAGGAACAAAATAGAGTGAGACTTGGACAACAAGGAATGTGGGCAGGAATGAGGTATCGGGGAAGGACGCATGGGGTGGACAATGTGGAGCAAACAGAAGCAAACTCAGGATGGAAAGACTGTTAATTTGGAGGGAGGTGGGCTTGGGAATAGTTAACGAGGGCAGAAAATATCATGACCTGGAGGGAAGGGTGAGATTGTCGGGAAAGTTCTTTTGAAACATACATAGAGTACAAGGGGCTTTGAAGCACATTACTAACTTCCCTGATTGATTATGCAAAGGCCTAATGAAGACTGATATAGATCTTTGTAGAACATTGAAATGCAATGCACTTGCACCGACTCCTCGGGGTTTATAATTTTCCTTTCAATCAATGCACAAGTTCCAGTCACCTATCAGGAATAGAAAGACAAAGATTACATAGAAACTTACTGTCATGTATGCAGTGCAAATGTTCACCGTTGTATCCCTACACCGGGACCGGGTTGTATCCCTACGCCAGAGCTCGGATGGCGCTGCTGTGAATCGGGCCTTGATTGGCAGAGTGAATAAACGCGTACGACAATTGATCGCAGTTTGTCGAGATACTTTACATGGCGACGAAGGTAAACATCTAGACCATGACATCTTTCGGCCATATCGATGAATTCGACCCTCATGAGGGGGATTTTGACACGTATTCTGAGCGTTTGTCTTTCTACTTCGAGGCGAACGGCATTGCGACCGAAGGCCTGATGAAGGCCGTCTTCCTGTCCGTTTGCGGAGGTGAGACGTTCACACTCGTTAAAAACCTGATTCGGCCTCGGACAATCCAGGAGCTCACGTATGCAGAGCTCAAGGCCGCTTTGAAGGAACATTGCAACCCATCTCCTTCAGTCATCCTGTGTCGGTTTAATTTTTACATGTGCAGACAGCAGCAAGGTCAGTCGATCGCAGACTTCATTGCACACCTCAAAAAACTGTCACATCTGTGTGAGTTTGGGGACACGATTGATGACATGCTTCGTGATTTGCTGGTGGTTGGCATGTCCGATGACCGCACTCGTAGACGCCTGCTTGCTGAGAGAAGACTGACGTTCCAAAATGCCAGAGACACCGCAATTTCCATGGAAAGTGCTGAACGCAACGCTACAAGCATCGGTGCCACTCGCTCATCTGGTACCAGCCCTGCTGTGAATCGGTTGGATCATGTTCAGCCACAACGTTGGAACAAGGCTCCTCGTCAGAAGCCAGTGCAGTCTCAAACCCACAACAACTGTTTTCGGTGCAACGGAAAGCACCCTCCGGAGACGTGTCGGTTCAAAGATGCCACCTGCCATTTCTGTTCGAAAACTGGCCATATTGCTCCAGCTTGCATCACTCGCAAATCGGGAAAAGGAAAAGCTGCTGACAAGATTCATCAGTTTATCGGTTCGGAGGAACCCGAGCTTGACCAGGTGAGCTCTGTTTCCGACAACTCAGAATCGTATGACCTGCTTCATATTGATTCTCACCATAGGCGGGACCCTCTTCTTGCCAATGTTGTCGTCAACAATCGACCATTGCAAATGGAGGTCGACACTGGTGCGGCCGTCTCGCTCATCAGCCATGCTGTTTTCACAAACCTGTGGAGTGATGCTGACCGACCCCATCTGAAACCTACTACCTATGGACTCTCCACCTATACAGGTGAGAAGATTGTTCCCTGCGGTACATGTGATGTCACGGTGGGCTACGATAACCGTGAGTTTCACCTACCCCTGATCGTCATTCCTGGAAAGGGCCCTTCCTTACTCGGCAGGAACTGGTTGAGCATAATTCGACTGAAGTGGGAAAGCATTCATCAACTCCGGGCAGCCAATGTTTCTCCTACCGCAGCATACACACTCAAAAATGTGCTGGATACGTACCCGGATGTCTTCAAGGATGAGCTTGGAACCTTGAAAGGACATACGGCTAAACTCAGGGTTGACCGGGATGCCAATCCTATATTTTGCAGGGCTCGCCCAGTCCCTTTCGCCCTGCGTGAGCGGATTGACAAGGAACTGGATCATCTTGAAAATCTGGGGATCATCGAGCAAATCCAGTATGCCGAATGGGCGGCGCCCATCGTTCCAGTCATAAAATCGGACCAGTCCATCCGCATATGTGGAGATTATAAAATGACCGTGAACAGGTGTTCTTCATTGGATAAATATCCAATCCCGAGGATCGAAGACCTCTATGCTCGTCTCACGGGAGGCAAGACTTTTACGAAACTCGATCTCAAATCCGCCTATCTACAGCTCTGCTTGGACGAGAATTCGAAACAGTATCTTACCATCAACACGCATCGTGGGTTGTATAGGTACCACCGACTTAGTTTTGGAGTGAAATCTGCACCTGGAATTTATCAGCGTGTCATGGACAGTTTGTTTGCCGCCGAACGCAACGTCGTTTGTTACCAGGATGATATTCTGGTTACTGGTCGTACGGACGCGGAACATCTACAGAACCTGGAGAGAGTTCTGAAGAAGATTTCGGACTCCGGCCTACGTTTGCGTCGAGACAAGTGCAAGTTTATGGTGCCATCAGTCACGTACCTGGGTCATACGATTGATGCCGAGGGTCTACACCCGACAGATGAGAAAGTCCGAGCTATCAAGGATGCTCCTTCTCCACGAGATGTGACCGAATTGAAGTCATACCTCGGTTTGCTTCAGTTCTATGGTCGTTACATCCCGAATGTGACCGACGTTTTGGGCCCCCTTTATCGGCTTTTGAGGAAAGGAGTCTCCTGGAGCTGGGGGTCTAGTGAACAATCAGCATTCCAGACCTCTAAGGATCTGCTCAAATCGTCCAATGTTCTCGTTCATTTTGATCCAGAGAAGGATCTTGTGCTGACATGCGATGCCTGTCGGTATGGAGTGGGGAGTGTATTATCGCACGTGATGCCTGATGGTACAGAAAGACCGGTTGCATTTGCATCCAGAACGTTGACCCCGGCAGAGAAAAACTATTCCCAACTTGACAAGGAAGGATTGGGAATCGTTTTCGGCGTTGGCAAATTTCGCCAGTACCTTCTTGGACATCATTTCACGATTCGCACTGATCACAAGCCGCTGATCAGTCTGTTTGGTCCAACTAAGGCGACATCTGACACACTACCACCCAGGATCATCCGCTGGTCCCTGTTTCTCGCTGCTTATGACTACACCATATGTTATAAGCCCGGTTCGTCTATCACAAATGCAGATGCCATGAGTCGGTTACCCCTTCCAGAATCCGTTGATGATTCCCCTACACCAGGATCCATTATCGCACTGATGGATCATCTGGAAGATTGTGCTGTCGATTCTGGCCAGATCCGCACTCATACTCGACGAGACCCCGTTCTGTCCAGAACTGTCCAGGCTGTACAGCTTGGATGGCATTTGCTACCTGAGGGTGACCCAGATTTTGCGGCTTTTAAAGCACGTAAAAACGAACTCAGCGTGGAAAATGGTTGCCTACTCTGGGGATGTCGTGTCGTGATCCCGAAAAATCTGCGTTCCAGGGTCATGGATGAAATCCATGACTGTCACCCCGGGATTGTGAAGATGAAGTCACTCGCCAGAAACTATGTGTGGTGGCCGAATCTTGATGCTGATATCGAACATCATGTTCGACATTGTTACCCCTGCCAGAGCACCCGGAATACACCTGCGAAAGCGCCACTGCATCCCTGGGAATGGCCCAGCGAACCGTGGCATCGCCTACATCTCGATTATGCCGGGCCTATTAACGGCAGCATGATTCTAATAATTACGGACGCGCACACAAAATGGATTGATGCCTATGTGACGCGTGGTACTACGTCAGCCATTGTCATCGAAAGACTCAGACGCTGTTTCGCCACTCATGGTCTGCCCAGGATGATCGTGAGTGATAACGGTTCGTGTTTTTCCAGTACCGAGTTTGCCAAGTTCACACGTCGGAACGGCATCAAACATAAGTTTGTCAGCCCACATCACCAGGCTTCAAATGGCTTGGCCGAACGATCCGTGGGAATCATCAAATCCGGATTGCAGAAACTTCAGGAGGGAACCCTGGAAACAAAGCTGTCTCGTCTCCTGTTCAAATACCGCATCACGCCACAATCAACAACCGGAGCAGCTCCGTCTGAGTTATTGATGAAACGACACTTGAGATCGACACTTGACAATCTCAAACCAGACATATCATCAAATGTTTATCAGAGCCAGCTTAATCAAAAGTTGGTGCACGATAAGACGTCCAACAGTCGATGTATCAACATTGGAGATCCAGTGTTTGCCCGAAATTTTGGTGCAGGTGCGACGTGGCTACCGGGAGACATCATCGAGAAGCCAGGTCCACTGTCCAGTGTGATTCGCCTGCAGGACGGCCGCAAAATTCGTCGACATCAGGACCACATAACCTACCGTCACTGTGAGTCGATGGAGCCTGTAGCATCGTCACAGTCAGGACAACAGTTCGACCCGCCACTGCCGGAGATCGTCGTGGCCGCTCCAGCCAGCTCGGATGCCCCGAAAACCTCTGCAAACGCTACACCCTTCGTGGAGACCAAAGGAATCACCTCGGACTCTGTATCCACTGGTACACCGCGACCCAAAGGAATCACCTCGGACTCTGTATCCACTGGTACACCGCGACGCTCAATGCGTGAGAGAAAAGCACCCGACCGGTTGAATCTTTGAAGATGTTTTTTTTCACGTTGACACATGTTCTATTTTCACGTATTTTCATTATTCTCATAACCGTTTGCACACATATTTTCACATGTTTTGGAAATGTTGCTTTTGAAATGTCAATTCTGGAAATCTAGCACGTATATTGCTCTTGGTAATTTTGGACTTAAAGGGGAGGATGTCATGTATGCAGTGCAAATGTTCACCGTTGTATCCCTACACCGGGACCGGGTTGTATCCCTACGCCAGAGCTCGGATGGCGCTGCTGTGAATCGGGCCTTGATTGGCAGAGTGAATAAACGCGTACGACAATTGATCGCAGTTTGTCGAGATACTTTACACTTACAATGTCCCATCTTTGGTGACATCCCATCTTCAGCAGTCATGGATGTGAACATGGAAAGAGTTTAAAGTTTGTCGAAGTTTTCATTTAATTGAATTAAATTTTCACACTGATTCATATTCATGGATACTTGGTGAATGACAGTTTGCTCTTCCTCAAAATTTTGCATCAAGAAGGTATTGCCTCAATCATGAATAGTCTTGCATCAGAAAAACACAGCACAGATGTTGGTTCTTTAATATACAGACTTGGCATTTAATATGGAGTATTTTTTTTGTGGGGCTGAACTTACTTTTCAAGATGACTTAGAACCACAAGTTCATTGGAATTATATTGAAATTATTCTAGATTTTGTTAATGTGACCTTTAAAAGAAACAAAACCACAATTGACATTTCGAAACAAATAAATTGATCCTTGAAAGTGATGTAAACTGATATCGAACTCAATTCACGGACAGTACTGTGTTAAACTTCTGTACGTTTTCCAGAAGTATCTCTTTATTTTGCACATTAGCCAAAAAAAATTTCAACAAAAACAAAAGCTAAATGATGACTAGGATTACGGACAGTAAAATTACAGTTCAGTACTTCGTGTAACCCCCACGAGCATTCAGGAGAGCACGTACACGTCGAGGCATGCTGTTCACGAGATTTGCCAAGGTTTGGACAGGAATCACTTGCTATGCAGTGACAATAGCCTGCTGCAATTCACGCACAGAGGTCGGCTGCTGGTCCAAGTTGTCGATTTGACACGTTAATTATGCCCACAAGTTCTCTATCGGATTCATATCCGGGGACATGGCAGGCCACTCAATATGCTGTACACCACGGTCAGCAAGAAAGTGTTGGATCATGCGAGCACGATGAGGCCGTGCATTGTCATCTGGAAGACAAAGTTTCCTCGAAAGGCTGCACGAGCAAATGGAAGCAATGTTTCTTCCAGAATGACCCTGTACTTGAACTGGTTCAGGTTTCCATTCAGAACAACCAGGTCAGTTTTGCCCCCTGCATGAAAAGCAGCCCAAACGGTCACCCCACCACCTCCAGCTTGGACTGTTGGCACTATACAATCTTCGTTGTGGGCTTTATGCACTTTTCTGTGCACTCGGACGCGGCCATCTTGACAATAGACCAGAAATCTAGACTCGTCACTGAAGGTCACGTGATTCCAGTGTCCTGGCTGCCATTGACGGTGCTCTCTGGCCCACTGCAATCGGCGCTGGCGGTGTTGTCTGGTCAAGCGTGGCTTTCTCAGGGGACGCCTGGCACGATAGCCTGCTTGAACCAGTCGTTGGTTGACTAGCCTTCTGGATACAGGCACATTTGTCAGTTGCTGCCACTCAGCCCTAAGTCGATTAGCTGACTTGGTACGGCCATTGCAGACTAACCGGTGCAGCTGGCGATCATCTCTCCTTGTGGTTCTGCGTGGACGTCCTGGGCTCGGTATTGGAGTAGGGACACCCCTCTGAGCATTTCGTTTCAGGAGGAGGAGAGAGGGGGGAGTGGGAGCGGGAGGTGGGAGGGCGAAGGGGAGGGGTAAGGGGAGGGGGGAAAGGGAGGGGGAGGGGAGGGGGAGGGGGGAAGGGGAGAGGGTAGGGTGGAGGGGGAGAGGGTAGGGTGGAGTGGGAAGGGAGGGGGAAGGGAGGGGAAGGGGAGGGGAGGGGGGAGGGGAAGGGGTAGGGGGGAAACGAAGGGGCAGGGGGGAAAGGGAGGGGTAGGGGGGAAGGGGAGAGGGTAGGGGGAGGGGGAGGGAAAGGGGGAGGGGGCAAGGGGGAGGGGGGAGGGAAAGGGGGAGGGGGGAAGGGGGAGGGGGGAAGGGGAGGGGGGAAGGAGGAGGGGGGAAGGGGAGGGGGGAAGGGGAGGGGAGGGATATAGATGGTTACTGGCAATTGATCACATCCACAAATGATGTAATCCACACAAGTTATGTACTTTACATAACGTTAATAGGAATACATGGCCGTGTGGATGGGAAATACAGTTTGTTTGAAATAAATCACAAATATCAGATGAACGTTTTAAAATTTAGAACTATTCTCACTCAGAGTTAAACATCACCGCAATATTACGCGGTTGCTTCAACGTGTTCTGTGAATTATATGTCACGTGTCTGTGAGCGCGCACAGCTGTAAGGACGAAGGACGGGAACAGTAGTGAGTTTGAGGTGAAGGTGGGCGTGCATCAGGGGTCGGTACTAAGTCCACAACTATTTGTAGCTGTGATGGAGGTGCTGGCTCAGAACGTAAAGGAGGGTTTACCATGGGAGTTGTTGTATGCAGATGATCTGGTGTTGATTGCGGAAAGTATGGATGGACTGAAGGAAAAGATGAACAAGTGGAAGGAATGTATGGAGACAAAAGGTCTGATGGTGAATATCGGAAAGACAAAGGTGATGGCAAGTGGTAAAGCATGTGGTGAGGTGGAAAGAACTGGGAAGTGGCCGTGTGCTGTGTGCAGGAAGGGTGTCGGAGTGAACTCCATTCAATGTACAATGTGTGCTGAGTGGGTTCATCAAAAATGTAGTGGTCTGAGAGGGTCATTTACCAGTGTGGCAGCTACATTCAAATGTAAGGTGTGCACAGAGGGAGCTGCAGATGGAGGAAATGTTGAGTTGGATCTTGGAGACGGCGTGAAGCTGGAAGGTGTGAAAACATTTTGCTACCTCGGAGACATGCTGAATGGAGAAGGTGGATCAGACTCGGCAACGGTTGCTCGAGTGAGATGTGCATGGAAGAAGTTTCGGGAACTGAGTGGCGTGCTGATGAGGAGGAGAGTGTCGCTGAAGCTGAAGGGAAAGGTGTATGCTGCATGTGTGAGAAGTGTTATGATTTATGGGAGCGAGACATGGGTAATGAACGTAGAGCAGCAACGAAGGCTGGAAAGGGTGGAAATGCGAATGGTTCGATGGATGTGCGGAGTATCGTTGAGAGAGAGGAAGACAAATGATGAATTGCGAAAGATGATGGGAATATTGCCTGTGATTGATGCTGTGAAGAGGAACAGGTTGAGATGGTTTGGTCATGTATTGAGGAAGGATGAAAGTGACTGGTTGAGAAGAGTGATGGAAGTTAATGTAGAAGGAAGTAGAGGACGGGGAAGACCGAGAAAGACTTGGATAAAGATGGTGGAAGAAGAAATGCGGGCAAGGGGGTTAACAAGGAGAGATGCAGAAAATAGGGCAAAATGGAGAAGATTGTCATGGGGACCGCAAGGCTAACCCCCGCTCTAGCAGGGAAAATGGCCTTAAAATGCATGTTGTTGTTGTTGTATTGTGAGATTTTTTCGGATTTTTTTTTTTAAGGAGATTTTTATATTTAAAAAAACGGCAAAAAAGCATCAGAATAGGTGTGAAAAAGCATCAAAACAGCAGTGAAAAAGCATCAGAACGGCAGTGAAAAAGCATCAAAACAGCAGTAAAAAGCATCAAAACAGCATTCGATATATTTTCACTTTTACGTTTTGGCTAACTCGCTCGCGAACCTGACGAAGATCCTGAGCGAGGATCGCTACGCACACTACGTTATGCTAATGCTACATTAGCTAGCTACATTACGCTACATTCGCTACGTTATGGCTAAAAATATGGATCTAAAGATGAAAGAAAAAAAACCTCTGTGGTGTGAATGGCAATGTTCCTTGCTGAAATGTGAAAAAACCCAATCGCTTTTCGCTCTGAATTACGTGCGAATGCGTAACTGTGAGATTATGGCGGCAAGGATGGAACATCACGTGATCGCTCTGAGCGAATCAGCGCGCTGCTCTGCCACCGGCTCAGATTTCGTGTATAATATTCCTCGCTACGTTACGCTACATTCGCTACGTTATGGCTAAAAATATGGATCTACAGATGAAAGAAAAAAAAACCTATGTGGTGTGAATGGCAATGTTCCTCGCTGAAATGTGAAAAAACGCAATCGCTTTTCGCTCTGAATTACGTGTGAACGCATAACTGTGAGATTATGGCGGCAAGGCTGGAACATCACGTGATCGCTCTGAGCGAATCAGCGCTCTGCTCTGCCACAGGCTCAGATTCCGTGTATAATATTCCTCGCTGAAATGCGCTGAGGTAAATATGAATAAAAAATATGGATCTCGTCAAATATTTTTAGGTAGCCATGTCCTTCCCAGGCTCAATGGCCATGTCTATGCCAAATATCAAGCACGTGAGCCTCTCCGTTTAGGAGTCTATCGGTAACATTACACACACACAAACTGTGTTTTATATATATAGATATAAATAAATAATATATATATAGTATATATATATATATATATATATATATATATATATATATATACACACACATATGTATTATATACATATTTTTATATATATATATATATATATATATATATATATATATATATATATATATATCTATATATATATATATATATATATATATATATATATATATATATATATATATATATATGTAGATATACACACATATGTATTGTATACATATTTATCTATATATAAAAGAACCAAAATAGTTTTCTCCAGTCACATTTTACCCATTTTAGCACTCATTTACAGTTACCCTCTTTCATTAATACGTTTACAAGAACATGTTACTCTCTAATACTGCTCTCAACAAACTGCCAAAGCCATATGAAAAGAGGAAAAATTTATTTCGCTCGGGGTTGCAATCCTGGAGAGGTCGCCGCTCGGAACGCTGGATACTCGACCAAGTGTGCAGGAATTTGGAATTTGTCCAAGGTACCGGCATTAGCTCAACTTCTCTTTGCGAAGGACACCATGGGATCCTTAATGTCCATTAACTATTGTTAGCAGACGGGACGCCCAGTTTAGCATTCATCTGATGTCCAACTACACACACACACACACACACACACACACACACACACACACACACACACACACACACACACACACACACACACACACACACACACACACACACACATACACACACACACACACACCTGCGCCTGTAATGCACCAGTGTGAGAGTTTATAGTTTGGCTAAGATTGAAACCCAGCCTAGACAGCTCAGAAGCTAACATGCATGCCTCTAAGCTATCCTTCCAGGCCAGGCCATTCCTCCAAGATGAAATAAAAGAATTAAATCATTAAATTGATGGCCCTAAAATAATTACCATAAGACTATAAAGAGCAATGTTTATATAGATATAAAAGAACAATAGATCACAGACCCTCGCCAGGACTTGTTTTGTGCGGTTTTATAGTACGTATTTTATAGACATACTCACATTCCAATTGTACCATTCATACTTTATACATGTACTCGCATTCTAATTGTACATACTTTATAGACGTTCTCACATTCTAATAGTACATACTTTATAGATGTACTCACATTCTAATTGTACATACTTTATAGAGGTACTCACAATTGCACATACTTTAGAGCTGTACTCACATTCTAATTGTACATACTTTATAGATGAACTCACATTCTAATTGTACATACTTTATGGACGTACTCACATTATAATTGTACATAATTTATAGACATACTCACATTCTAATTGTACATACTTTAAAGATGTACTCACATTCTAAGTGTACATATTTTATAGATGAACTCACATTCTAATTGTACATACTTTGTAGATGTACTCAAATGCTAATTGTACATACTTTATAGACGTACTCACATTCTAATTGTACATACTTTTTAGAGGTACTCACATTCTAATTGTATATACTATTTAGAGGTACTCACATTCTAATTGTACATACTTTAAATAGGTACTTGCATTGTAATTGTACGTACTTTATAGAGGTACTCGCATTCTAATTGTACATACTTTATAGATGGACTCACATTCTAATTGTACATACTTTATAGATGGACTCACATTCTAATTGTGCATACTTTATAGATGGACTCACATTCTAATTGTACATACTTTATAGATGGACTCACATTCTAATTGTACATACTTTTTAGATGTACTCACATTCTAATTGTACATACTTTATAGAGGTACTCACATTCTAATTGTACATACCTTAAAGAGGTACTTGCATAGTAATTGTAGGTACTTTATAGAGGTACTCACATTCTAATTGTACATACTTTATAGAGGTACTCACATTCTAATTGTACATACTTTATAGATGGACTCACATTCTAATTGTACAGACTTTTCGAGGTACTCACATTCTAATTGTACAGACTTTATAGACATTCTCACATTCTAATTGTACATACTTTATAGATGTACTCACATTCTAATTGTACATACTTTATAGACGTACTCACATTCTAATTGTACATACTTTATAGAGGTACTCACATTCTAATTGTACAGACTCTATAGAGGTACTCACATTCTAATTGTACATACTTTATAGACGTACTCACATTCTAATTGGACATACTTTATGGAGGTACTCGGTTGAAAAAAGATAACATGAAAGAATTGTGGTCTACATTGGCACATGATTTGTGGACAAATAAACACATGTGGTGCTGTGCACACACGACTCGATTGCCAGAAAGGTAGGCCACAACGCGTGGATACAAACGAAAGCACTTTATTACAAGCTCGCACATCAGCACTGGGCGGGCTCCACCTTAGAGCCCGCATATATGTCCCGAGGCCACGCCTTGCCCCCGGGCGTGGCCGAACGGCTGAAAGGCGGGGCATGTATCTCAGTTCCACGCCCGGACGCTAACGCCACCCACTCGTGCGCGGAATCATTGACCATTGTGCCCGCCACACGCACCCCCAAAGAATTCCCGTGCACCTGAAGGGTGAGCTTGCAGGGAAGCCGGATGACCCGGCCGAAACGCCCCCTGGCGATGCGTGCAGGGCTGGGGGGTGCCGAGGGCCTGACCGCCGGGGGGCAGCCTCGACGCGGAGGCAGAGCTGCTTGCAGGGGGTGGTCCAGATCGAGGTGGGCGCTTGAGGCGGTCCACGGAGATACGATCCGAGGCACCGCTGATGTCCACAGTGAAATGTTTGTCCCCGGTCTCCAGCACGTGGAAGGGCGCATCGTACGGGGGCCGCAGCAGTGCCCGGTGGGCGTCATGCCGGACGAAAACGTACTCCGCCGTGCGAAGCTCCGGGGCGACGTGGGAGGAAGGGCAACCGTGGTGTGCCGTCGGCCCCGGGGCGAACCTCCTGGCGGTCTCCTGCAGGGTGGAGCGCTGTTGCGCCGCGGACCAAGGAACCGTGGAGTCGGGGATAAATTCGCCCGGCACCCGCAGCGGTTGTCCAAAGAACAGCTCCACCAAGGACGCGCGCAGGTCGTCCTTGGGCGCCGTCCTGAGGCCCAGCAGGACCCAGGGGAGCCTGTCGGGCCAGCTGCCGTCGCGGACGCCGGCCCGGAGCGCGGCCTTCATCGAGCGATGAAAGCGCTCGCACAGGCCATTGGCCTGGGGGTGGTAGGCCGTGGTGCGGCGCAGTTTTACGCCGAGCCCTTGCGCCACCGCTCCCCAGAGCTCCGAGGTGAACTGGGGGCCGCAGTCGGACGAGATGTCCGAGGGGGCACCGGAACCGGGCAACCCACGTGGTGATGAAGGCTTGCGCGACGTCAGCCGTAGTCGTCGCTGCCAATGGTACGGCCTCCGGCCACCGGGTGGTGCGGTCCACCATGGTGAGGAGGTGGGTGAACCCCCGCGAGGGGGGCAGAGGTCCCACCAAGTCGACGTGGACGTTGTCGAACCGACGCTCGGGCACCGTAAATGGGGCCAACGGGGCCTGGGTGTGGCAGTGGACCTTTGCGTGCTGGCACGCGAGGCACGCCCTGGCCCAGTCGAGGACATTCTTCCTGAGGCCATGCCAGATGAACTTCGCCGCGACGAGCTTCTGGGAGGCCTTCGTGCCCGGGTGGGACATGCCGTGGATGGCGTCGAAAACCTGGCGCTGCCAGCCAGCGGGCACGATGGGGCGAGGCCGGCCGAGGGAGACATCGCACAAGAGGGCAGTGCCCGCGATGTCGAACGGCACCTCGGTGACGCAGAGGCCCGTGACGGTGGTCCGCAAGGCCTGGATGTCGGGGTCGGCAGTCTGGTCCTCCGCCATCCGGGCATAGTCGATCCCGAGGTGGACCGCATGTGCGATGGACTGGGAAAGGCAATCCGCCACCTGGTTGTCTTTACCCGCGACGTGACGGATGTCCGTCGTATACTCGGACACAGCAGAGAGGTGACGCTGCTGCCGGGCCGACCATGGCTCGGCGACCTTGGCCATCGTGAACACAAGGGGCTTGTGATCGACGAAAGCCGTGAACGGGCGGCCCTCGAGCAGATGGTGGACGTGCCGGACCGCCAGGTGGAGTCCGAGCAGCTCGCGGTCGAAGGTGCTGTAGCGGCGTTCGTGCCGGCGAAGCTGCCGACTAAAAAACGCCAGCGGCTGCCAAGTACCACGCACGCACTGCTCGTGCACCGCGCCCACCGCGTAGTCCAATGCTTCGGTGGTGAGGGCGATCGGTGTATCGGGCGCCCGGTGCGCCAGCATGGTGGCGTTGGCCAAGGCCAGCTTTGCACCCGCAAACGCCACGTCCATCGGCTCCGTCCAGGCGATGTCACCTTTGCCCGGCTTCCCCCGGAGGGCCTCGTGCAGGGGGCGCAGGAGCTGGGCGACGCGGGGCACGAAGCGGTGGTAAAGATTGACCATGCCCAGGAATTCGTGGAGCCCCTTTATCGTGCGGGGGCGCTGGAAACTCTTGACGGCCTCCACCTTGGCCGGTAAAGGGATGGCCCCGTGCCTGGTGATGCGGTGCCCCAAGAAGTCGATGGCGGTGACGCCGAAACGGCACTTCGCGGGGTTGATGATCAGGCCATGCTGGCCCAGGCGTTCGAAGAGCGTGCGGAGGTGGAGCAGGTGCTCCTCCCGGGACGCGCTCGTGATTAGGATGTCGTCCAGGTAGACATAGATGAAAGGTAAGTCACGCAAGACGCTGTCCATGAGCCGCTGGAATGCCTGGGCCGCATTCTTCAACCCAAAAGGCATCCGCAGGAACTCAAAGAGGCCGAAACGGGTGATGACGGCCGCCTTTGGGACATCGTCCGGTTGTACGGGGACCTGGTGGTAGCCCGGATGAGGTCCACCTTAGAGAAAACGGTCGTGTTTGCCAACAGGGCGGAAAAGTCTTGAATATGCGGGACCGGGTAGCGGTCGGGGGTGGTGGCATCGTTGCGCCGGCGGTAGTCACCGCACAGCCGTCATCCGCTGCCGGGCTTGGGCACAATGTGCAGAGGAGAGGCCCAAGCGCTGTTGGAGCGCCGTACGATGCCCAGCCGTTCCAACATGGAGAACTCAACTTTCGCCACGGCGAGCTTCGTGAGGTCGAGGCGGCGTGCCCGGGCATAGACCGGTGGGCCGACGGTGGGGATATGGTGCTCCACCCCGTGGTTGACGGCCACCGCTGAGAAGGTGGGCCGCGTGAGTGCCGGGAAACTGGCGAGGAGGTGGGTAAACTCATCCGCTGCCGGAAGCGTACAAACTAATCTCGCCGGGACGGAACCACTCAGCAAGGCGCTTGGCAAGCCGCTCGGTGAGCCGCTCAGCGAACAAGCGAGCGAGCTGAACGTTTCGGCCTGGATGAGACGTCGATGCTTAACGTCCACCAACAGCCCATTCTCACAAAGGAAGTCCGCACCAAGCAGGGCCATTGGCACGCTGGCAGTGACGAACGACCATTGGAAACGCTGCCCTCCGAACCGCAGTGAGAGGCAACGCTTCCCGAATGTGCGGATGGGTGTTCCGTTGGCGGCAAGCAAAGCGGGGCCCCGGCCCGCGGCTTGCTTGTCGGACGCGGAGGCAGGGAGGACACTTACCTGCGCTCCCGTGTCGCACAGAAAACGACGACCAGACGAGGTGTCCGTGATGAACAGGAGGCTGCCGGAATGGCCGATGCTCATGGCCGCAAGTGAGCGCTAGCCCGGTCGTTTCCCGACCCATCAAAAGAACACAGCGGGCGGCACGTTCTAGCCTTGCCGCCGAACCTGGCATGGTAGTAGCACCAGGTTTGCGGCGGCGGCGGCCGCGTCGGCCGTGCCCGCGGCGGTGGTGGTGGCGGCGGCGGCAGTGGGCGGGGCGTAGCAGCGGCCACGAGGGAAGCATGGGGCGCTGGAACCTCCGCACTGGGATCCACTACGGCAGCACCATACACCGACCGCGTGTCGCATGCCGCGAAAAATTTGTCGGCCTCTCCGGCCAGGGCGCGGGGTTCCATTATTTTGGAACCGGCCAGTGTGAGGCGCACCTGTACAGGTAGCTGGCGGAGGAAAAGTGCTCGGAACAAGAAATCCGGGCGCTGGTCTCCAAGCAGGGACAGCATAAATTCCATCCAGACGGATGGTCGTGTGTCGCCGAGGGCGGGAAGGTCCAGGAGGCGGTCAGCGCGTTCGACCTCCGTGAGCCCGAACGTGGCGAGGAGGAGACGTTTGAGCGCCTCGTACTTGTGGTCGCCCGGCGGGCACCGAAGGATGGACACGACGCGGGCGGCAGTGCCGGGCCCGAGGGCGGCAACCACGTGGTAGTACCTGGTCTCATCCGCCGTGATGCCCCGGAGTTGGAATTGAGCTTCGGCCTGCACAAACCAAACGTCGGCTTGCGCTTCCCAGAACTCCGGGACTTTCATGGCGACGGCGTTGATAGCCATGGCGCGTTCGGGGGTCAGCAACGGCTGAACCAGTCGGGGTCACCAGTGTGGTGCTGTGCACACACGCCTCGATTGCCAGAAAGGTAGGCCACAACGCGTGGATACAAACGAAAGCACTTTATTACAAGCTCGCACATCAGCACTGGGCGGGCTCCACCTTAGAGCCCGCATATATGTCCCGAGGCCACGCCTTGCCCCCGGGCATGGCCGAAAGGCGGGGCATGTATCTCAGTTCCACGCCCGGACGCTCGCGCCACCCACTGGTGTGCGGAATTATTGACCATTGTGCCCGCCACACACAAATACATGTGGACAAGCACACAGACAAACAGACCCAAATGCAATACCATGTCCTCTGGCGGGGGTAAAAGTGACAGCACTTCAGGGATTTGAAGACATACTGTCGGAAACATGTGGTTTCAGAGGTCTTCACAACATACTAGTCAAGACACCAAGCGAAAGCATCGTCACACATGTGGTAGTTGATCGCAAACCGAATCTTCTTCTTTACTTGTGGATAACCAAATGGCACTGCTACAAAATGGAATTATCTTTCGAGGATCACTGGGATTTTGTCAAAATACATAAATCCCAAGGCAAAGATGCCAGGAAATGAGATGGAGGCTTTTACAACACACTTGGTGCTGTCGTCGTCCGACTTTTCCAGAATGTTCTGAACCGCATATTGTCAGTTTTAACAAAGTAGAGTTGAACCTCCGATGTTATCTTGATTCCTAACCTATTGAGATTCAATTCCAGGATTCAAAACACAAAATGAAAGAGTTTTGATGCGTGCACTACTCCATCAATGTCTTGACACACGTATCTCGTTTTGGATCGAGTTTCGAGCAAGTCCGCATTCCCAAGAGGCCTGGGATGGCTTGGGAGCAACCGAATGATTGAATGTACTTTAGGAAGGCATTTCAATTTGAACATTTTGAGACAACAATCTGAAGGTTATGAAATAGATTCTTTTGGACTTCAATGAAGAAAAAATATCTTGAGTCTGGTCAAGAGATTGAAGTTTGGATGGAAATTCCTTAATTGGGGCATTCAATGAGCCTCTGGTGAATGGATATCCGTGTGGTCATTTGGAGAGCTGAGGAGTTTGCGAGCGGAAGTTTGTGTCAAAAGTGTTGTCTAGTTAATCCATCTGGGACTGGATTAGGTGGTAGTCTGAGTGAGCATGGCAGGAGCATTTGGTCCAATGTAACTCGCTATTTGAGAGTGCTGCCTTGTGGCCATTCTCACAGCAACACTATAATCACGTGATCCACCATCATGCTTTCTCAGGATACCAAATGGTTGCTATACCTGTTGCCTGGCCCTAATGAAATATTTTCAGTTGAATGCCAAAACTTTACTTGACGTGATATGTCCAGCCTATTTAATCCACTGCAGGACTGAGGCCCTACCTCAACATGGCCGACTCTCTTCTCTGCAATGCAATTCGAGGGTGTTTCTACTCAAGGAAATCTTTAAATTTTTATCTCCCATGTCATATTTGGTCCACCATTCCTTCTAACAGAACAAAAGGTCCACCTCTGTGTCTCTGCTATGTAACAGTACAAAAGGAAAACCAGAAAGAGGAGGACACACCAACAGCAGGGGTAGAGGGCCAAAATGGAGGGACATTTGGAAAAATAATGGGTACGGGGAAGGGAAGGATGCACATGTGCACAAGTGGGATACAGAAGCAAATTCTCAGGAAGGAAAAACTGGAAATTTTGAAAGCGGTGTGTATGGCAGTGGGTTAATCGGGAATAATCTGAGATGGTGGTGTAGAGAATGCGGAAGTTGGTTCGGCTGAAGTCCTGGAAGGAAGAATGTGGTGATTGAAGTGAATGTGGAAGTTGGTTCTGCTGAATCCCTGGAAGGAAGAATGTGGTGATTGAAGAGAATGCAGAAGTTTGTTCTGCTGAAGCTCTGGAAGGAAGAATGTGGGATTGAAGAGAATGCGGAAGTTGGTTCGGCTGAAGCCCTGGAAGGAAGAATGTGGGATTGAAGAGAATGCGGAAGTTGGTTCGGCTGAAGCCCTGGAAGGAAGAATGTGGGATTGAAGAGAATGCGGAAGTTTGTTCTGCTGAAGCTCTGGAAGGAAGAATGTGGGATTGAAGAGAATGCAGAAGTTGGTTCGGCTGAAGCCCTGGAAGGAAGAATGTGGGATTGAAGAGAATGCGGAAGTTGGTTCGGCTGAAGCCCTGGAAGGAAGAATGTGGGATTGAAGAGAATGCGGAAGTTTGTTCTGCTGAAGCTCTGGAAGGAACAATGTGTGATTGAAGAGAATGCGGAAGTTTGTTCTGCCGAAGCCCTGGAAGGAAGAATGTGGGATTGAAGAGAATGCGGAAGTTGGTTCGGCTGAAGCCCTGGAAGGAAGAATGTGGGATTGAAGACAATGTGGAAGTTTGTTCTGCTGAAGCGCTGGAAGGAAGAATGTGGGATTGAAGTGAATGTGGAAGTTGATTCCACTGAAGCCCTGGAAGGATGAATGTGGGATTGAAGAGAATGCAGAAGTTTGTTCTGTTGAAGCCCTGGAAGGAAGAATGTGTGATTGAAGTGAATGTGGAAGTTGGTTCTGCTGAATCCCTGGAAGCGATGACTATCGGATTGAAATGAATGCGGAAGTTGATTCCACTGAAGCCCTGGAAGGAGGAATATGGGATTGAAGAAAATGCAGAAGTTGGTTTGGCTGAAGCCCTGGAAGCGATGAATATCGGATTGAAGTGAATGTGGAAGTTGGTTCTGCTGAAGCCCTGGAAGGAAGAATGTGGGATTGAAGAGAATGCAGAAGTTGGTTTGGCTGAAGCCCTGGAAGGAAGAATGTGGGATTGAAGAGAATGCGGAAGTTGGTTCGGCTGAAGCCCTGGAAGGAAGAATGTGGGATTGAAGAGAATGCAGAAGTTGGTTCGGCTGAAGCCCTGGAAGGAAGAATGTGGGATTGAAGAGAATGCAGAAGTTGGTTTGGCTGAAGCCCTGGAAGCGATGAATATCGGATTGAAGTGAATGTGGAAGTTGGTTCTGCTGAAGCCCTGGAAGGAAGAATGTGGGATTGAAGAGAATGCAGAAGTTGGTTTGGCTGAAGCCCTGGAAGGAAGAATGTGGGATTGAAGAGAATGCGGAAGTTGGTTCGGCTGAAGCCCTGGAAGGAAGAATGTGGGATTGAAGAGAATGCAGAAGTTGGTTTGGCTGAAGCCCTGGAAGCGATGAATATCGGATTGAAGTGAATGTGGAAGTTGGTTCTGCTGAAGCCCTGGAAGGAAGAATGTGGGATTGAAGAGAATGCAGAAGTTGGTTTGGCTGAAGCCCTGGAAGGAAGAATGTGGGATTCAAGAGAATGTGGAAGTTGGTTCGGCTGAAGCCCTGGAAGGAAGAATGTGGGATTGAAGAGAATGCAGAAGTTGGTTCGGCTGAAGCCCTGGAAGGAAGCATGTGGGATTGAAGAGAATGCAGAAGTTGGTTCGGCTGAAGCCCTGGAAGGAAGAATGTGGGATTGAAGAGAATGCGGAAGTTGGTTCGGCTGAAGCCCTGGAAGGAAGAATGTGGGATTGAAGAGAATGCAGAAGTTGGTTCGGCTGAAGCCCTGGAAGGAAGAATGTGGGATTGAAGAGAATGCGGAAGTTGGTTCGGCTGAAGCCCTGGAAGGAAGAATGTGGGATTGAAGAGAATGCAGAAGTTGGTTCGGCTGAAGCCCTGGAAGGAAGAATGTGGGATTGAAGAGAATGCAGAAGTTGGTTCGGCTGAAGCCCTGGAAGGAAGAATGTGGGATTGAAGAGAATGCAGAAGTTGGTTCGGCTGAAGCCCTGGAAGGAAGAATGTGGGATTGAAGAGAATGCAGAAGTTGGTTCGGCTGAAGCCCTGGAAGGAAGAATGTGGGATTGAAGAGAATGCAGAAGTTGGTTCGGCTGAAGCCCTGGAAGGAAGAATGTGGGATTGAAGAGAATGCGGAAGTTGGTTCGGCTGAAGCCCTGGAAGGAAGAATGTGGGATTGAAGAGAATGCAGAAGTTGGTTCGGCTGAAGCCCTGGAAGGAAGAATGTGGGATTGAAGAACTATGCGGAAGTTGGTTCGGCTGAAGCCCTGGAAGGAAGAATGTGGGATTGAAGAGAATGCAGAAGTTGGTTCGGCTGAAGCCCTAGAAGGAAGAATGTGGGATTGAAGAGAATGCAGAAGTTGGTTCGGCTGAAGCCCTGGAAGGAAGAATGTGGGATTGAAGAGAATGCAGAAGTTGGTTCGGCTGAAGCCCTGGAAGGAAGAATGTGGGATTGAAGAGAATGCAGAAGTTTGTTCTGTTGAAGCCCTGGAAGGAAGAATGTGTGATTGAAGTGAATGTGGAAGTTGGTTCTGCTGAATCCCTGGAAGGAAGAATGTGGTGATTGAAGAGAATGCAGAAGTTTGTTCTGTTGAAGCCCTGGAAGGAAGAATATGTGATTGAAGTGAATGTGGAAGTTGGTTCTGCTGAATCCCTGGAAGGAAGAATGTGTGATTGAAGTGAATGTGAAAGTTGGTTCTGCTGAAGCCCTGGAAGGAAGAATGTGTGATTGAAGTGAATGTGGAAGTTGGTTCTGCTGAATCCCTGGAAGGAAGAATGTGTGATTGAAGTGAATGTGGAAGTTGGTTCTGCTGAATCCCTGGAAGGAAGAATGTGTGATTGAAGTGAATGTGGAAGTTGGTTCTGCTGAAGCCCTGGAAGGAAGAATGTGTGATTGAAGTGAATGTGGATGTTGGTTCTGCTGAATCCCCGGAAGGAAGAATGTGGGATTGAAGTGAATGCGGAAGTTGAATCCGCTGAAGCCCTGGAAAGAAGAATGTGGGATTGAAGAGAATGCTGAAGTTGGTTCTGCTGAAGCCCAGGAAGGAAGAATGGGATGGAAGAGAATGCAGAAGTTGGTCCCGCTGAAGCCCTGGAAAGAAGAATGTGGGATTGAAGAGAATGCTGAAGTTGGTTCCGCTGAAGCCCTGGAAGGAAGAATGGGATGGAAGAGAATGCAGAAGTTGGTTCCACGTGCAAGAAAAAAGAGGCACGCTTTCTCTAGTTTGCCAGTGTGTAATTGTTGTTGGCCACGTTTTATCCACTCCTCTTGCTGTGTGTTCAATCCAGTTCTGTTTTGCTTTAAATTAAATATGATCGGAATATCAAGACATTTTGTTTTCTGTCTCATTCATTGGTTTTTCATCTTGTTCCTCTGTGAGGTCATCAATTTTTTAATCACTATTCTTTGTTGGAGACCATTTTTCACTGCCATTGCTTTTCATGACTTATCTATTTATTTATTTTCAAAATGTTTTTTTTTCAAATGTTGTCCATTTCGCTCTTTTACATCTCTTCATTTCTTCAAAGTGACCTGTATCCATTTGTGGGAATTGGCCTAAGTAAATGCAATTGCTGATTTAGCCATTTTGCAATGATCATTACTGAACTCTTTCTTCAAATTTTACTCTGGATTACAATTCTTGGGAATTACCATACAGAGTAGTTACGAGGGATTATCTCTGCAAATATCTTATGAAGCAATAAATCTGTGGAATTCAGTAAATATTGGAAAACCCTGTAAACCTGCCAATTTCAAATCGGGACAGCTTTCCTCGACTCCTGTTGAGGATCGTTTTATGACATACCTGGCCATGCTTGACAAGTGTGGGTTAGCAAGAGTGAGTAGTTGAGGGAATGAAACACACACCTGTAGCTGGAGGTTATCAACCACAAAACCAAACAGCAAGCTCGTGAGTAAATGTAATTACAAAATTGTTAAAATATTAATGTTTCATATACAGGTTTAAGATTCATCACAGATTTTACATTTTACATATATACTGTACATATACAGTCGTGGCCAAAAATATTGGCACCCTTGCACAAATTTTTTCAAATAATGCACCATTTCATCCAGAAAATTGTTGAAATAAAAAAATATTTTGGTATCCACATATGTATTTCTTTGGTTTGCAGTGAAACAAAACAAATAAAAGATTAAAAAACTACTAAATCCTAGTTTATTCCACACACAAATCCTAAAATGGCCCGGACAGTATTATTGGTACCTTTTAGAAGTTGTTAGAAATAATTCGATTTCAAGCAGGTGATTCTCCTTTACGTTGGAATTGAACTCACCTGTGGTGAGTTGCAGGTGCCTGCAATATAAGAAATCACTCATTCAACCAGTTTGAAAAGAGAAAAGGAGTCATTCTGCTGTTTGGTGTCACTGTGTGTACCGCAATGAGCATGGGGAAAAGAAAGAGAACCAGAGAATTGTCTGAGGAGGTCGGACACAAGATTGTAACCAAGCATGGACAATCTCAAGGATAGAAGTCCATCTCCAGAGACCTTGATGTTTCTGTATCCACCATACGCAATGTTATCAGGAAGTTTAAGGCCTATGGCACTGCAGCCAACCTCCCTGGATGTGGCCGCAAGAGAAAACTTGATCGAGGATTGCAGCGAAAAAGATTGCAAGGCTTGTTCAAATGGTGGCGAAAGCACCTCGGTCAACTACCAAACAGATTCAAGCTGACCTTCAGACACAAGGTACAACAGTTTCAACTCACACCATCCGTCACCAACTCAATGAAAGGGGGATCTATGGTAGGAGACCCAGGAGGACCCCACTGTTGAGAGAGAGAGAGAGAGACCCAAAACACACCTGAACAAGCCAAAATCCTTCTGGGAGAATGTCTTGTGGCCAAATGAGACCAAATTAGAGCTTTTCGGTAAAGCACATCATCTCTATGTTTACAGAAAACAAAATGAAACCTTCAAAGAAAAGAACACCTTCCCTACAGTCAAACATGGAGGAGGTTCAGTGATGTTTTGGGGTTGCTGTGTTGCCTCTGGCACTAGGTGCCTTGAATGTGTGCATGCAATCATGAAATCAGGAGATTACGAAGGCATTTTGGAGCACAATGTTCAACCCAGTGTCAGAAAGCTGAGTCTCCGTGAAAGGTCATGGGTCCTGCAGCAGGACAATGACCCCAAATACACTTCAAACAACACCCAGGAATGGTTTAAGACAAAAAGCTGGACTGGACTGAATGGCCAGCAATGAGTCCAGAACTAACTCCCATTGAACACCTGTGGGGAGATCTGAAAAGAACAGTTTGGAGAAGGCACCCTTCAAATCTGGGAGAACTGGAGCAGTTTGCTCAACAAGAGTGGACCAAAATGCCAGTAGAGAGGTTTTCACTCTCTCCTCGATCTCTCTGGCTCTGGCCCTTGCCTATTGCCCTTCACACCGACATCTTCCTCTTCTTGTTGGGATCGGACTTTGGTGGAGAGACGAAGCGATGAGAGATGCCACTGGGGAACGTGCTGAGTTTTGCAGGCAGAAACGGCTTGCGACTTGCCGCTGCGGCGTGATGAGGCCAGGTGCGAACGCTGCAGCGTGAACGGTGCAGCGAAGCCCAGTTCCCGCCAACGCACGCGTTCCACATGCACATACCGGCCGGACCCATTCGCAGACCCTGGCGAGACCCTCACAAGCTGATCAGAGCTAAGTGCATGATCAATCACATGGTTATTTTCAGTTATATTCTTCCCTTGTGTGTATTACAAGTCTGGTGTGGGAGTGTTCCATTTTAGGACATTTAATTGACCGGCGCGTTTCCTTGTTATCGGGTTCCATTAAACAAACCTGTTATTTTTGTATATTCTAAATCGGTTTTCGTTCGAGTTACTTTTTGTAGGTTTGAAGACTGCTCGGGGATTGCGTCAGGTAAAGGCTTCCAGTTTCTTGTTCTTCTCTCTTCCTCTCGCGCGTAGATAATAAATCCGCTATTGAACAACGCCTCGAAGTAACGCTCGATTACTATCCGTGATTTCCCGGTCTTCACCGAGGGGGATCACGCGACTATATATATATATATATATATATATATATATATATATATATATATATATATATATATATATATATATATATATATATATATATATATATATATATATATATATATATATATATATATATGTATGTATGTATATATATATATATATATATATATATATATATATATATATATATATATATATATATATATATATATATGTATGTATATATATATATATATATATATATATATATATATATATATATATATATATATATATATATATATATATATATATATATATATATATATATACACAGACTTGGCATTTAATATGGAATATTTTTTTTGTGGGTGTGAACTACTTTTCAAGATGTCTTAAACCAAAAGTTCATTGGAATTATGTTGAAATTATTCTAGATTTTGTTAATGTGACCTTTAAGAGAAACAAAAACCACATGACATTTCGAAACAAATAAATTGATCCTTGAAAGTGATGCAAACTGAAATCGAACTCAATTCATGGACAGTACTGTGTTAAACTTCTGTACTTTTTCCAGAAGTATCTCTTTATTTTGCACATTAGGCAAAAAAATTTTAAACAAAAACAAAAGTTAAATTACGACTGGGATTACGGACAGTAAAATTACAGTTCAGTACTTCGTGTAACCCCCACGAGCATTCAGGAGAGCACGTACACGTTGAGGCATGCTGTTCACGAGATTTGCCAAGGTTTGGACAGGAATCGCTTGCCATGCAGTGACAATAGCCTGCTGCAATTCACGCACAGAGGTCGGCTGCTGGTCCAAGTGGTCGATTTGACGCGTTTATTCTGCCCACAAGTTCTCTATCGGATTGATATCCGGGGACATGGCAGGCCACTCCATATGCTCTACACCACGGTCAGCAAGAAAGTGTTGGATCATGTGAGCACGATGAGGCCGTGCGTTGTCATCTTGGAAGACAAAGTTTCCTCGAAAGGCTGCACGAGCAAATGGAAGCAATGTTTCTTCCAGAATGGCCCTGTACTTGAACTGGTTCAGGTTTCCATTCAGAACAACCAGGTCAGTTTTGCCCCCTGCATGAAAAGCAGCCCAAACGGTCACCCCACCACCTCCAGTTTGGACTCTTGGCACTATACCATCTTTGTTGTAGGCTTCATGCACTTGTCTGCGCACTCGGACATGGCCATCTTGACAATAGACCAGAAATCTAGACTCGTCACTGAAGATCACGTGATTCCAGTGTCCTGGCTGCCATTGATGGTGCTCTCTGGCCCACTGCAATCGGCGCTGGCGGTGTTGTCTGGTCAGGCGTGGCTTTCTCAGGGGACGCCTGGCACGATAGCCTGCTTGAACCAGTCGTTGGTTGACTAGCCTTCTGGATACAGGCACATTTGTCAGTTGCTGCCACTCAGCCCTAAGCCGATTAGCTGACTTGGTAGGGCCATTGCGGACTAACCGGTGCAGCTGGCGATCATCCCTCCTTGTGTTACTACAGGGACGTCCTGTCCTCGGTATTGGAGTAGGGACACCACTCTGAGCATTTCGTTTCAGGATCTTTGACACCTGACCTTGAGTGATGCCATACTGCCGAGCATTAGCACACTGTTTCCTGCCGTAATTTCATAAAGCCACCACTCCATGACAAACAGCATTGTCGAGTTGACGGACCATCTCCAGAGGAAGCGGCAATAACTTTTGGAGACGTGCAGCAGTTGTTTTCCACTAATACAGAACGCAACAACCCTTGTATACCCGACTGTGAAGCCAATCATCAAATGCATCTGTCCGTACATTTTGCCACGCCACCTGTGATATAATCCTGTTGTTGACTTCTTGCTGCGACAGACAATCAGTGACATGGTTCTTTTAACAAATAAATCACCAAAGTGTAAAAGAAACTCACCAGATTGATATGCTGGATTAATAAAGTAAACCCAAGTCAAGAAAAAAAAAAAATTCCATATGAAATGCCAAGTCTGTGTATATATATATATACATATATATATATATATATATATATATATATATATATCCTCAGTGTCACGATATCTCAAAAGGTTATGGACGGATTATGACAAAACTTGGTGGATGAGTTGCAAAGATGACACGAACAAGCCGATTAGATTTTGGTTCAGGTACGGATGCAGATCCGGACTTTCAGTGGGATACACAAGGTAAACTGTTCAGCCTGGCAGAGGTATGCACTCTACTGAGTGCCGTTTGATTTCCTTCTTAGAAAAGTGACCTTGGAAAAACGCCATGGTAATATGGAATGATGCTCGAGCTGATATCTATACACCTTAACATGGCGTTTTCCCGAGGCTAAAATAGGTAATAAAATATGCGAATCCCTCGGGACTTTTTGTCGTCGAGTCTAAAGCAAATGTATCAGCCACAGACAGACAGACATGCAGACAGACATCAAATTGCGTATTTTACTGTGATTATACTTTCATTTTAAGAATAAAGTCAAATACACAACGCTTTTTGGCTGCATTGTTGATGCAGCAAAGTCCATTTTTCATATACCCTTTTCTTTTTATCAATCCCCTTCTTAATCTCACTACAGTATTTGTTGCTTGGAAAATCGAAGATTTTAAAAAATTATATTGGTTGGTTGCGTTTGTTATTCTGTCTGTCTGTGTGTCACTCGCCTGCAGGTCACAATTCTAAACCGATCGTCATGAAACTTCACCTAGTTGTAGAGGTCGTCACAATTGAAAAGCCTATTGATTTTGAGGTCAAAGGTCATCTGGAGGATAAATTTCTAAAATTGCCATTTTTCATCCGATTGAATTGAAAATTGAACAATATTTGCATATTGGGTCACTGAATTGGGAAGGCAACTATTTTATGTCCAAAGGTCAAAGGTCAACTCAAGGTCAAACTTTTAATATCATCAATTTTAATCTGGAAAATCATCAATTTTAATCCGATTGACCCGATTTTAATCCGATCATTTTAATCCGATTGACTCTGATTAAGATTGTCAATTTTAATCTTGATGAAATGGACAATTTGCTGGATCAATGGCAACTTTTTATTTTGGGGCGGGGTGGATTTTGCAAGTATCGTGCTCTGCATGACGTCTTCTTGTTTATCTAATAATTTCTTGCTTAAATTCTCCTGATTTCGATTTTCTTATTTTGCAGGTCAGAAGTGGTACAGGGAGCTTTATTATGCATGGATTCTCTGCTGCCAATTAATCTTTTCTTCACATTCATATTGTTTTAACAATGTAAGCTGCTCAATGCATTTTATATTTGTATCGCTAAATTAAACAGATCAATAAGACACAAGTAGAGAAAAAGATTGTTGATTTACCAGCATGATATGCTTTGTTGTTCATGGTGCAATAACTTGTGGATGAAAGGGAAAAGTCAGCAGGTGCTCGTAGTATATGGAAAAAGATATCCGGTGGAGAAAAACATCAATTTCAAATGTTCGTCTTGGTTCATATTTACCAATCCACTTTTAAACAAGGCCAAACAATATGTTTCTGCTTTAAAAGCTGTCAGATTTCTGGGTTGAAGAGGGTAGGGAAAATTAAGGTAAGGTTGCTCAAAATGGGACAAAGCGCCAAGAGCTGTTTCTATCATTGCCTCTTCTATATTCACATCGAGGTTTTCCGCGGTTGATGTAAATGTTGCATCTTTATTAGTCCCCTAACGGTAGGTTTGCTCTCCGTCTGTCCTTCCCACCTGTGGTTGTCCAACTTTTTTTTTTTTACCATACCCATTATCATAGTCAACTGAAACTTTGTACATAGCTTGTAGGTTTGAAATTTGAAAAATTTGAAAAATAGTGGTTGACCTATGGCCTATGTTGACCTTTTGGCCTAAGTTGATCTCCAAAATAGTTGGTGGTTCAATAAAGTTCGCTGATAGGAAAATCCTATTCAAATTTCAAGTCAATCGGATGAAAATTGAGGATTTTTAGAAATTTGGAAAAAAGTGGTTGACCTTTGCCCTATGTTGACCTTTTGACATTTTGACCTCAAAAATATGTAGGATTTTGTCGGACCACGGACTCTACCATTTGGTGAAGTTTCGTGAAGATCGGTTTAAAATTGTGACCTGTAGGCAAGTATAAGTGAGCGGACAGACAAGCAAACACAGAAACAAACAAACAACCACACACACAAATCGGAGTGATCAACATACTTGTCAAAAAAATAAAAAATTGCCAAGTAATAACGCACAAGACCAAACAATATATTTGAAAATCTTCGATTTTGCATGTAACAAACACAAAAAAAATCCCACATATCCTCGACCCTCACTCAATTCTGACCTTGCATGAAAGAGCATATTTCCATTTTCTAACTTGATTAAATTTTCTCCTCTTCTCGTGATTTCACAAATACCAAATAATTATATTCCGTATGACGTCGCTTAGTTATTCTCCAAGAGCAGTTAAGTATACTTTACTATGACAGAGTTCAGATTTCAATTTCAATTTTGATCAAGATAGATTTCAATGCTTCAAGCCATCTGCGGCTTGTCCAAATCTTGGCATTTTTCATCCGCATCTCGCGTTTCTTTTGTCCGTCCTTAGCCTCCTTCTTGGTCAGAGAGATTGCCGATCTGCTCAGGACTTGGGGCCGTTTTCTCTCTCGTCTTGTCATTTGGAAGGTTGGCATACTCACCTCTTTTTTGAAGGACTGCAGGTTTATTAAGGACTGCACTCAGTCTAGCTCCTTATACTGTAAGTGAACTTTCCAGGTTTGGCGGCCCTAATAGGTTTTTTTAATCCTGTTGAGATAGCTCATAGAATCCTGAGAGCACTCAAACCACTCAGTGCATTGAGGACTATCAGCACTCTAATAAGAAACACAAACTCGAATCAGCCAAGTTATGTGAAGCGATGAAGCTAAAAGGTACAAAAGTTCGAAACAAAAATGTCCGAGTTTTGCCAGGATGAAATGTTTTCCCTGCAAACCTTCAGTTGTTTTCATGGATGCATATTCCATTAACAGCTGTTGCAAACAGTTGCAAAACTCATTTTGTGAAATGGACATGATGCTGAGTATGCGATCAAATTTGAAGATAATTATATATATTTTTAAACTGATGAGGCTGGTCTGGTAAATCCCCTCTGTTCCATTGGAACCCTCTCATTCCCTCCGACATCAACTCTTCCATTAGCCTTGATCTATGTTTTAATTTAAAAAAAAAATAGCAAACAGGATTCTGGGTAGTCATTTGAGCATAATGCATTCCTTGAAAGCAAAGGGCAATTTATAACCTTCTGGAAATGATGCTGGAAAATAATAGTATCATTCTTCAAATCTACCATGTTCGGACGAGACATTTGTAACTAAGGCTGTGCATACGCAGCGACGTGTCTCCTGCCTTGAAAATAATGCATCATACCATACAAGAGCAGACTAGATGGGTTCAAAAGTGAATGAGTTGCGGCTGTAGATAAGTCACCAAGAAAACTGGAAATGGATGTAACAAGATGATACCGCGACAAAACTGGGAGAAATCACAGAAGCTTTCATTGTTGCATCCCTGAATGTGAGCTCTTCAGTGCGCTTTATGGAGGCAAAAGCTTTTGAAAATACAATACCTGCTGATTGCGGCTGAGGATCCCTGGCGAGGGAATAAATATCCGGTCAATCTTTGGTAGAAAACCACTTTGGGAGAAAAAGTGACTGCTACATCCCACGCTTCAACTACAACCCCACTCTTTCCTCTCTTCCACTCAAAACCCCTTTCAAATGGAAATACTCATCCTTCTGCTCCTGGAAATACTCATCCTTCTGCTCCTGGAAATACTCATCCTTCTGCTCCTGGAAATACTCATCCTTCAGCCCGATGACATTATCAGAGATTCCAGAATTGGAAATGATTATTTGTTATCTATCTCACATCAGCATCTGTCATTTTAAATAAGTGATAACTTTTTATTTCACACTATCATGTCCCTGATATTCATCCCGAGGTGGAATCTTCACAAGGCATTAGCACCCAATAGGGAGGAGCGGAAATATGGAAAGGCTATTAAGTGGATTCTTGCAAATTCACATGAGCAGTCTTGGACAGCACTGGGGTTTCTGCCTTATTGGTATCGTCAGCCGGACATAAAATGATTTACCATATTTGAATATTGTGAAAAGCTAAAACATTTAATACTAGAGAGTTCATAGAACACGATACCCCGCACATTGTTGAGGTATATACAGGATCTGGGCCTTGCTGTTCGCAGGTGTTACATTCTTGAAAATTCTTGTGAACCGTAAATCCACAAACTTAGGGGTCATGGGGAAAATAGGGTTAGGGACTTAAACTTTAAAATTTGTCAAAACTGTACCCTTAATTAACATATTTTGTGCATTGTTTTGTATTATTAATTTTCATGAATTAAATCATTATTTTTGAATTTCAGGAATAAAATTGACAACATAAAATACAGTTATTTTCTTGAGCTAAGATGATGAAACTTAGACCTTTAATAATAATAATAATGATGATAAACCTGATCCAACAATACGATGTCGATGATGGTGACGTTAAAGATGAGTTGATGGAGATGATGGTGATTATGTTTGAGGTCTGAGGGGGATATGGTGTGGACGGCCCATGCTAATTAGGTGAATAAATGTGGAAAATAGTTCCCCAACCCGCGATTATTCGAGTGCAATGATCGCAATCGGCAAACCTTGTATCAATAAATTCATCGCGATAGAGTGAATCCACAAAAGGGAAACCCACGAACAGCAAGGACCTCTACACTTAAATTTTAATAAAATAGCGATTTTAAAGATCGTTTACAAAATCTAGAAGCTTAGCACTACTGAAGCAGTGTTATACACCAACCACCCTTATACATTGTAATAAGATGACGTTGTCACAATTTAGGAGATGTAGGCTTTATTGATTGGTGCATAGCCAATATGGCGGCCTCTTCTTCACTCCAATACACACCCCACGCCCTCTCATGATATATACAACATGTCTTTCAATCCTGACAAATCTCACACTCTCACTATGCCTCTCTGGAAAGACCATCTGGAGAACCCTCCCATCTACTTTCTCAACAATCCTCTTGAATAATTTCTGTCACTCAAGCTCTTGGGTCTCACTATCTGCCATGACTATCTTTCCTGAGAAAACCACATTTCGAAGCTGGCCTCCAAAGCCAGTCATCGACTGGGCATTCTCCATCGTGCAAAGTCCTTCCTTGGCACACCTGAGCTCCTCACCACATACAAAGCTTTCATCCACAGCTTGATGGAATACTGCTCTCCACTCTAGGCTGGTGCTCCTGCCTCACACCTAGCTCGGCTTCACGCTGTTGAAACCAAAGCTTTCAGAAGCATTAGAATCTCCCGCTATGAAACTGATTCTAAGGGCCTTTCACCTTCTCACCGCAGGCAGGTTGGTGGTCTTTCTGTCCTTTACCGACTCCTCTCTGGCCTTGCTCCCCCCGCTCTGTCTGTGCTCTGTCCCCCAAATATTCCTATAGGTCATTCAAGATCTGCCAGCAACCCTCTTATGGTGAAATTGCAAAAATCAAGACTCTCTGCTCACCTTCACTCTTTCATTCCTCTTTGGAACAAACTCCCACACTCTCTTCAATCCCACTGCTCCCTCCAGGTCTTTAAAACAGCTGTACGGGGAGACATAGTGAGTACCAGTTCACCGGTAATCCCCTGTGTGTCGCAAGAGGTGCCTAACAGGGTTGGTGGCAGGAAGGGCATCCGGCCATAAAACATTGCTTCAAAAAGGGGACCACAGTGCCCAATTAAAAGCCAACCCCCGCTCTGTGGGGGAAAATGGCCTCTAAAGGTGGTTCTTTTCTTCTTGTTCACCACCATCTCTTATCTTCCCCCATCCAAAACCTTGATCTTTTCTACCCCCGTTAAATCACCCCAGATCCACCTCTTTCAATCTCATTTCCTCATTGGGCTCAAATATCCGGGAGTGGCAGCTTAAGGGTCGGTGAATCGGGCAGCCATTTCCAAGATGGAATGGATCCCAAGAGCTGTTTCTGGAGCTTAATTGTTATTTTTAGCTGCGACGAGCAGCTCTATGAGAGGACCGCGTTGTTGTGCTTGTTATTGGGGTGCCTTTTTGAATAGCGCATGCGCATACACTCGGACGTGCGTTGGTATGAGGAAAGAACATCGCGGACTAAAATCGCGATTTGTTTGAAGAAACCAAAATAAATTTAGCAACAAAGACAACATGAATGTTTTCATATCAATCTCGTTTCACAGAACTTGACACAAATTAGGTGTAATTATTGAATAGCGCATGCGCATACACTCGGACTTCCCCTACCGACCAAGCCCATTTCAAATTATCCCTCTGCCACCCAGAATTAACATTAATAAATAACATTAATGAATTAACATTAACAGAAATAACATTCACGTCCATACATTATATGTAATCGGTTGATGAAGCATGTTGCGTCGCAAAACAAAGGACAAGACCAGAACTGAGAGACAAAAAGACGCTGGTGCATGTGTATAATTTAATGACTGGTCGAATTTGGTAGCGCATATTGCAACCGATATCCTCATGATTCTACACGTCGCAGCTGGTGACCACACTGTGGTCATTTTTCTCTTGTTTCCACATAGAAATGTCCCATTGTTATTGTAAATGTTATATCCTTCTTTAATTTACTTTGGATGCCGTTGTGGAATTGTTCAACATTTTCATCAGGGTGACATGCTTTTGATGCTTATGTCTGGATGATGTTCAGTTGATGTCTGAGGATTTGATGGTTATTAGCTGCTCCACCACGCAGCGGGAGACGTGTTTTTGCAACTGTGTATGTGTGTTTTTGTCAGTCAGTCAGTCAGTGTCTTTGTAGGCCATAATGTTTTTTTTACCATTTGAGTTTTTGTCATCAAATTTTCAACAAAAACCTTTATTATGAGAATTTGGGGAAGACTACTGGTAATTAATAATTGGGTTGAAATGTCAAAGGACAAAGTCCTTTACCGTACAAATAGGCGTTCTTATCCGGCCGCCGCCACGCAGCACGAGACGGCCAGGTTTTGTGATCGTTTTTATGTTTCTTTAACAACCCAATAGGATAGGGAGAAGCTTATAGCTGTTGTAGTGTTTGTTTCTACAATTAGTGCCCCCAATTTTTAAAGGTATCACAGAGTTTCTTAGATTCCTTGGCAGTACAAAACCACCATTTTGGGGTTTTTACTGCCAATTTCTGAGTTGTATCAATTTCGAGCTGTATCACAGATCTATCTAGGACTTTCTCAATGAAATATTGCATCAATAATGGGAATATAAAGTATGCGTGTATTGACATAATTATTTTGGCCTTGACCTAATTTAAGGTCATGACCCAATTATTGTGATTTTAACATTTTTCACCAAAACTTGACTTAGGTTTGTCCGATCAGAATGAATTGCCCTTTCTTGATAGCCTAGGCCATCATACATCTTCACTGGTACATCGGCACATCATAGGTATAGATACATCATACCACTCTGAGTTATGGGTCAAGGTCAAATGGTGGTCTGAAAAAATAACGCATTTTTGTCATCTGTCAATTTTTCCAATGTGGAATCTCAAAGACCGCTTGGCCCAATATGTCCTTGAATCCCAACAGTGTACCTGCACTGATGTTGTGCACCTGTTATTTGATTTGAGTCCTTGACCTACTTTTCTTGGATTGTGACCCAATTAACAAAAAACAATGTTTTGATCAAAATTGTCCTCCCATTTTCATGACGTTGCGTTTTATGGATAGACTAGCAAAAGTACCCGGCGTTGCCGGACGGGGGAAGGGAGGGGAATGGGGGGGAGGGGGGGAGGGGAAGGGGAGGGGAACGGGGGGGGAGGGGAGGAGAGGGGGAGGGGGAAGGGGAGGAGGAGGGGAGGGGAGGGGGAAGGGATGGGAGGGGGGAAGGGGAAGGGAGGGGGGGGGAAAGGGAGGGGGGAAAGGGAGGGGAGGGGGGAAAGGGAGGGGAGGGGGGGAAGGGGAGCAGTCAGAAGTGGAGGCTTTTTTAAGGAGAATTTATATCTGAAAGGGGAGGGGTGGAAGGGCAGGGTGATGGGAGGGGGAGGGGGAGGGTTGGAAGTAGGGGGGAAAGGTGGGGAGAGGGGGAAGGGGAGCAGTCAGAAGTGGAGCTCTTTTACAGATAATTTATATCTTAAAGGGGAGGGCAGGGGGGAAGAGGAGGGGAGGGGGGAAGGGGAGGAGGAGGGGAGGGGGGAAGGGGAGGGGGAGGGGGAGGGGGAGGGGGAGGGGGGAGGGCAGGGAGGAATGAGAGGGGGGAAGGAGGGGGGAAGGGTGTGGAGAGGGGGGAGGGGGAAGGGGAGGGGAGGGGGAGGCAGGAGAGGAAGGGGAGTGGCTCACGTTTCTGAGTGAATGTGGCTAACGTTTCTGAGTTAAGTGTGATACAGATCAGGAAGAAGAAGAAGCAATACTACCAAATTCGTACACTTCCGGAATTGTTTGATTTATTTGTATTCAAATGTCTGGTAATTGTTTTGTATTTATTTATGCGATTGTGTACTTGTATATACACTACTCACAATAAGTTAGGGATATTGGCAGGTTCTTCGGTGTGGTTGATTTTGTGTATTAATTATGTTGAAAAAAGTTGTTGGTCCTAATTCTATGGTTATTAATGAGTGTGAAAAAACACAGCATTCTTGATTTCAATTCCCGAACCCTAACCCCGATAAAAAAATTAACTCACTCCCACAATATCCCTAACTTATTGTGAGTAGTGTAACTGTCATTCATATAAAAAGGCTTTGGCACTATCGAGCGATTTTTTTATATTTGATTTTTTTAACTCCAAAAAAAACGAACTTTTTTTTTTCAATTTTTTTTTTTGCCTAAAACTCTCCCAGGCACTCACTGATGAACCTCTGAAAGTTTGATGAAGATCCGTTCAGCCATCTCTGAATAAAATGCGGACACACACATAGACAACTCGCGTTTATATAAAATATATAAATCGGGATTTAAATTTAATTCAAAAATTGATCCAGACGTCTATTCTCTTTCAAACATTCAAACCGACAGAGGTAGTTATGTATCACAGCATCTGTAGAATTTTCACCCTTTTACTCAACTTCGTTTCGCTGTTATTTGGTGGGGCAAAAAGTCAACTGAGCTTTATAGATATTATATTAAGATTGTAAATGGGAACACATTTTCTTAATTCACACTCTATCCTTAAATGTTGAAGGTCAAGGTCATATGGTGTTCGGGAAAAAATGGCCATCATTGAATCGCGGGCCGAGGGCAAGTCGCGGGCGATGCCCAAGGGTAGGCCGGGGGAGGCCTACCCTTGCGGATCACTTTGTGATCGCAGATATCAAGTTTACCATTTGAGTTTTGTTATCAAATTGTCAACAATGTACCCTGGTGTTGGGCTAGTGGCTAGGGTGCCGGCTTAGGATACCTAGGATCCTGGGTTCGTAATCCCGGTCGATCGCTGAATTAACGCCAGGGGGGTTGACTCAGCCTGTCATCCTTCCGAGGTCGGCAAATTGAGTACCAGTTCACTGGTAATTCCCTGCTTGTCGTTAAAGGCGGCAAAAAGGGTTGGCGTCAGGAAGGGCATCCGGCCGTAAAACATTGCTTCAAAAAGGGGACCGAAAAACAACAACAACCACGGTTCCCGAAAAAGGCCAACCCCCGCTTGCGGGGAAAAATGGCCTCTAAAGGTGGTTTTTTTTTTTTTTTTTTTCAAATTGTCAACAAACCCTTAATATGAGAATATGGAGAACACTAATTAATAAATTTTCCTTTTTTTATTTCTTTTTAGCTGTTGTTATTGTCAAGTTTAGTTTGAGTATAAAGAGGACGCGGACCGGCTTTGCATTTTGGGATGCTTTCTAGTTGGTTATCTGATATGCTTTTCATGTATGATGACATGTCTGGCAACATCAGATAAATCAACAATAAATGCCACTACTCCTCTACCGATTACTCTCTTCTGACCATATATAAAAGAGCATATTACCCCTTTTAGTTTGATTTGACTCTCTCCTGATTTCAGAAACACAAGTGATATCCTGTTTGATGTTGCTGAGTTCTACTCCAAAAACAGTTAACTGTACTTTAACAGGAAAGAGTTCCAACACTGAATTCCAATTTTCAAGTCCATTGGGGGATAGTCCATATTTAGTGATTCTTATCACCTTCCATTTTTTCCTATCTTCATCCACCACCTTTGTTAGTTAAAGATTCCAGAAACTTTGGGCTTTTCTCTCTCTCTTTCTCTCGTCTTGTTATCTTACTGTAATTCACCAAATGTCTGTCCGTCTGTCCGTCTGTTCCCAGGTACCGCAAAAACGGCTCAACCGATCGCAACGAAATTTTGGGTGGTTAATCCTGGGACCCCCTGGAGTAAAATAGGCTCTATTGGTTTTCCAATTTTTTTCATTTTTCCAATTTTCCAGTTTTTTCTAACACAATGGAATAATATTTACTGATATGAACAGTGATGTGGCTTTTATTGAAATTCTACAAATACTGTTTAGATTTTGATGATTTGCGTGTAATATGATTTAACGGATGTTTATATAAATCGTTTAAAATTAAAAAAAGCCTTCAATTTCTGATATTTTGCCTTTTAATTTGGGCCTCCCAATTGAAGCTCTACCCGTAGGGCGGGTACCGTTGCTAGTTTATCCAATCGGAGATGCTGTATGTAATCTCGCAATTTATATATCATTCGGCACGGATCTGACCACTCCTGGAGATTGGAGGTTTAATCCCCACCATTCTATGCAGGACTTTAAGTTGAAGGAGGTGCACTACCATCTTATGTATCACTCGCCATCTCTAACCGTGAATTGCTTTTGTCACTTGTTAACTCTCTTACTTGCATGCTTCTGTTCCCTGCTCTCCTCTATGTCCTCTTTTCCTGTTATTTCCGTCCCTTGGTTGTTGCATTCACCTGTGGCCCCACTGTCAGTACATTGCCCGTTGTCCTCCATCATCTCACTTTTTTCCATAAGCCTGGATCTTAATGTTTAATTTTTTTTTAATTAGTTACTTATGAAAGTATGTCGGTCATGCATGCATACCAGATAATGCACAAGGAACATGTCATCTGCTGTCAGTTTTCATTTGGCGTCTTCATCATTGCTCGAGTCATCAAGGAAGGTCCTCGGAATCTGGCAGCTATGGTGGGCCATTTGCAAGCACAATTAGGCCTCTGTACAGGGCATGCCGTTTGTCCGACACGCACAGCCACATCGCTAAGTTTCAGGCTTCTTGTTGCAGTGACAGATGGTCGGTGTCACTCCCCTCGGTTTCACAATCTGTGGGAGAGTGAAACGAAAATAAAACCTGGGAGTCTGTGTACCACTGTTTATGAACAAAATGGCGACTGCGGCACATGCAATGCTACTTAACAACTACGATGACATTTCTAATACAAAATATCGACCGGAAATAACTATACGGATGTCGGGATGATGCAATTTCTTTACAAAATAAATGTATTGATAGCATACAGATACAGGGTTCAAATTATCTAGTTTTTTTCTTGGAGGTGTCTTGAAAAAAACTTTTCCCCAAAAAATTGGCCTCAGGAATGGGGCGACGTTTAGGCTGAGCGGGGCTTTTATTGTTAACTTTTCTTTTGTTTTGACATTGTTTAGCACACAATGTCACAATTCAACTCTTTTGCACACATTTCATCACAATATATGATGATTGATGGTTCAGTAACAGCCGTACCTAGTAAATTCCAGTCACTTTTCATTCATGATAATCATCATAGTCATCATCATCACCATCATTATCATCATCATCATCACCACCATCATTATCATCGTCATCATTATCATCATCATCATCATTATTATCATTGCCATCATCACCATCATCGTCATCATCATCATCAACACCATGATCATCATCATCATCATCACCATCATCATCATTATCATCATCATCTTTATTATCATTACCATCATCACTATCATTGTCATCATCATCACCATTACCATCACTATAATTAATCATCATCAACACCATGATCATCATCATCATCACCATCATCATTATCATCATCATCATTATTATCATCATCATCATTATTATCACTAGTGTGACTCGGCGTGCTCCGCGTGCCTCACCACACGGCGTTTCAGAGGGGTAGGTATCTTTGACCATTTCGGTGTCTTTTGGGTCTTCATGGTGTTTTGGGTCTTCAGGGCCATTTGGGTCTTCAGGGTCTTTTGGATCCGCTGGGCCTTTAAGGGTATTTTGGGTATTTGAGGTGTTTTTGGGTCTTCAGGGTATTTTTGGTCTTTGGTGTCTTCAGAGGCTTTTGGGTCTGCAGGGTCTTCAGGGGCTTTTTGGGTCGTCAGGCTTTTTGGGTCTTCGGGGTCTTTTTGGTCTTTGGGGTGTTTTGGGTCTTCGGGGTGTTTTGGGTCTTCGGGGTGTTTTGGGTCTTCGGTGTTTTGGGTCTTCGGGGTGTTTTGAGTATTCGGGGTGTTTTGGGTCTTCTGGGTGTTTTGGGTCTTCGGGGTGTTTTGGGTCTTCTGGGTGTTTTGGGTCTTCGGGGTGTTTTGGGTCTTCGGGGTGTTTTGGGTCTTCGGGGTGTTTTGGGTCTTCGGGATGCTTTGGGTCTTTGGGGTGTTTTGGGTCTTCGGGGTGTTTTGGGTCTTCGGGGTGTTTTGGGTCTTCGGGGTGTTTTGGGTCTTCGGGGTGTTTTGGGTCTTTGGGGTGTTTTGGGTCTTTGGGGTCTTTTGGGTTTTTGGGTATTCAGGGTCTTTTTGAGCCTCAGGGCCTTGAATGGTATTTTGGGTCTTTGGGGTGTTTTGGGTATTTTGGGTCTTTGGGGGTCTTCAGGGTATGTTGGGTCTTTGGGGGTCTGAAGGGTCTTGGGGGAATTAAAGGGTCATCAAAGGTCTAAGGGGTCTCAGCAGTCTTAATGCAATTAAGAGGGTTAATTAAGAGGGTGGTAATATTATTTGAAGAAGAAGAAGACGTTTTCGTCGCATATAAACATACATACATACATACATACGTAGCGAACCATATACGTTTGCTCTATTATAATAAGAAGATTACCATCATCACCATCATTGTCATCATCATCATCATCACCATTACCATCACTATAATTAATCATCATCAACACCATGATCATCATCTTCATCATAATATCATGGGGTTATTTAACCAGGGATACTAAGAAGACATAATTTGACTGCACCAATATTATTTATCTTGAGCAGCTTTATGGTGCATGCTTTCTTTCCATGCCTTGCATATCATGAGCAAACTTCATCACATTTGTTGTGCCATTCAAAGGTCTTCATGGTCTTTGAGGTATTTTGGGTCTTTGGGGTATTTTGGTCTGCAAGGGTCTTCCGGGCATTTTGGGTCTTCGGGCATTTTCGGTCTTTGGGGTCCTTTGGGTCCTCGGGGTCTTTTGTGTCTTCCTGTTATTTTGGGTCCTCTGGGTCTTTAAGGGTCTTCAGGGTCATTTGGGTCTTCCTGGACTTTGTGCTCGTAAAGGTCTTGGGGGACTTAAAGGGTCTTCAAAGGTGTAAGGGGTCGAAGCAGTCCAATGGGTCGAAAGGCATATTCTAAATTACTAGGGCATGCCCGTACGTGGGTGCCCGTTCCTTGCCAAAAAAAAAAAAAAACGCTACCCGTACGCTCTACCCCGCCCGTACGCCCGTACGCCCGTAAACAAAAAAAACAACGCTCTTCGCTTCCGCCCTTCGCTCTGACTGAATTGGGAGAAATAATGCGCATAAGAAATCGAGAAATTATTATTTTCTCCGGAAGAAATCGAATTACGAACCGTAATGGCGCACGCGCTCGGCTCGGCTCGCTCTCACATCGGCCACGCCTACGCAACAACGCGTTCTGTGATTGGCTGCCGGAAGTGCAGTCTTCACTGTCCGGAAGGTCGCAAATCGCAGTTACGATGAATCGCAAATTAGTTTTAATTAGTTTTAAAACATAGTTTAACGGCAACATAGTTTTCCAACGTGAAATAAATGAATACGCTCTCAAATGTGCCGTCCGAGGCAGAGTCTGTTCGCCACGTTCGGCACACGTGATAGCTCGCTGCTCTCTGATTGGTTGAATCGTTTTTTGGACATAGCTCGGTAACTACTTCTCCGATTAATATGAAACCTTGAAAAGGCACATCCTGGGGTCCCCAGCAATATACCTGGCAAGTTTCAAGTATATCGGACCCGTGGTTGTCGAGAAACAGCGGTCACAGACATACAGACATACAAACATACAAACATACAAACATACAAACATACACACAGAGATTACTGGAATTATAGATAGATGTAATTAAAAGACGTACATAATTAATAGACAGGATGCAACAAGCATACAAATACATTTGTGCAAAATAATTGTTTGAATTATGATTGGTGTAAACCATGACAACACAGCAACTCTGGTACAGTCATCTATCTATATGTCTATATATCTGGGCAGTGTCTGTGTTGTCATTGAACTACTCCCTGAAACTTTTGTTTCCATGGTTGTGGAGTGTTTTAATAACGTGGTGGTGGCTTTGAATCACGTGGGGGTGAGGTATTTTGAATTATGTGTTGGTGAGGTGTTTTGAATCACTTGGGGGGTGAGGTGTTTTGAATCACGTGGTGGTGAAGTGTTTTGAATTACGTGTTGATGAGGTGTTTTAAATTACTTGGTGGTGAGATGTTTTGAATTACGTAGTGGTGAGGTGTTTTGAATCACGTGGGGGTGAGGTGTTTTGAATCACGTGGTGGTGAAGTGTTTTGAATTACGTGTTGGTGAGATGTTTTAAATTACGTGGTGGTGAAGTGTTTTGAATTACGTGTTGGTGAGATGTTTTAAATTACGTGGTGGTGAAGTGTTTTGAATTACGTGGTGGTGAAGTGTTTTGAATTACGTGTTGGTGAGGTGTTTTAAATTACGTGTTGGTGAGGTGTTTTGAATTACATAGTGGTGAGGTGTTTTGAATCACGTGGGGGTGAGGTGTTTTAAATTACTTGGTGGTGAGATGTTTTGAATTACGTAGTGGTGAGGTGTTTTGAATCACGTGGGGGTGAGGTGTTTTGAATCACGTGGTGGTGAGATGTTTTGAATTACGTGTTGGTGAGGTGTTTTGAATTACGTGTTGGTGAGGTGTTTTGAATTACGTGTTGGTGAGGTGTTTTGAATCACGTGGTGGTGAAGTGTTTTGAATTACGTGTTGGTGAGGTGTTTTAAATTACTTGGTGGTGAGGTGTTTTGAATCACGTGGTGGTGAGGTGTTTTGAATTACGTGTTGGTGAGGTGTTTTGAATTACGTAGTGGTGAGGTGTTTTGAAATACGTAGTGGTGAGGTGTTTTGAATCACGTGGTGGTGAGGTGTTTTGAATCACGTGTTGGTGAGGTGTTTTGAATTACGTAGTGGTGAGGTGTTTTGAATTACGTGTTGGTGAGGTGTTTTGAATTACGTAGTGGTGAGGTGTTTTGAAATACGTAGTGGTGAGGTGTTTTGAATTACGTAGTGGTGGGGTGTTTTGAATCACGTGGTGGTGAGGTGTTTTGATTCACGTGGTGGTGAGGTGTTTTGAATCACGTGGTGCTGAGGTGTTTTTAATTACATGGTGGTGCAGTGTTTTGAATTATGTGGTGGTGAGGTGTTTTGAATTACGTGGTGGTGAGGTGTTTTGAATTACTTGGTGGTGAGGTGTTTTGAATCACGTGGTGGTGAGGTGTTTTAAATTACTTGGTGGTGAGGTGTTTTGAATCACGTGGTGGTGAGGTGTTTTGAATCACGTGGTGGTGAGGTGTTTTGAATTACGTGTTGGTGAGGTGTTTTGAATTACGTAGTGGTGAGGTGTTTTGAAATACGTAGTGGTGAGGTGTTTTGAATCACGTGGTGGTGAGGTGTTTTAAATTACGTAGTGGTGAGGTGTTTTGAATTACGTAGTGGTGAGGTGTTTTGAATCACGTGGTGGTGAGGTGTTTTAAATTACGTAGTGGTGAGGTGTTTTGAATTACGTAGTGGTGAGGTGTTTATAATTACGTGGTGGTGAGGTGTTTATAATTACGTGGTGGTGAGGTGTTTATAATTACGTGGTGGTGAGGTGTTTATAATTACGTGTTGGTGAGGTGTATATATTTCATGGTGGTGAGGTGTTTATAATTACGTGGTGGTGAGGTGTTTATAATTACGTGGTGGTGAGGTGTTTATAATTACGTGGTGGTGAGGTGTTTATAATTACGTGTTGGTGAGGTGTATATATTTCATGGTGGTGAGGTGTTTATAATTACGTGGTGGTGAGGTGTTTATAATTACGTGGTGGTGAGGTGTTTATAATTACGTGGTGGTGAGGTGTTTATAATTACGTGGTGGTGAGGTGTTTTGAATTACGTGTTGGTGAGGTGTTTTGAATCACGTGGTGGTGAAGTGTTTTGAATTACGTGTTGGTGAGGTGTTTTGAATTACGTAGTGGTGAGGTGTTTTGAAATACGTAGTGGTGAGGTGTTTTAAGTTACTTGGTGGTGAGGTGTTTTGAATCACGTGGTGGTGAGGTGTTTTGAATTACGTGTTGGTGAGGTGTTTTGAATTACGTAGTGGTGAGGTGTTTTGAAATACGTAGTGGTGAGGTGTTTTGAATCACGTGGTGGTGAGGTGTTTTGAATCACGTGTTGGTGAGGTGTTTTGAATTACGTAGTGGTGGGGTGTTTTGAATCACGTGTTGGTGAGGTGTTTTGAAATACGTAGTGGTGAGGTGTTTTGAATCACGTGGTGGTGAGGTGTTTTGAATCACGTGTTGGTGAGGTGTTTTGAATTACGTAGTGGTGAGGTGTTTTGAATCACGTGGTGGTGAGGTGTTTTGAATCACGTGTTGGTGAGGTGTTTTGAATCACGTGGTGGTGAGGTGTTTTGAATCACGTGTTGGTGAGGTGTTTTGAAATACGTAGTGGTGAGGTGTTTTGAATCACGTGGTGGTGAGGTGTTTTGAATCACGTGTTGGTGAGGTGTTTTGAATTACGTAGTGGTGGGGTGTTTTGAATTACGTGTTGGTGAGGTGTTTTGAATTACGTAGTGGTGAGGTGTTTTGAAATACGTAGTGGTGAGGTGTTTTGAATCACGTGGTGTTGAGGTGTTTTGAATCACGTGGTGGTGAGGTGTTTTGAATCACGTGTTGGTGAGGTGTTTTGAAATACGTAGTGGTGAGGTGTTTTGAATCACGTGGTGGTGAGGTGTTTTGAATCACGTGTTGGTGAGGTGTTTTGAATTACGTAGTGGTGGGGTGTTTTGAATTACGTGTTGGTGAGGTGTTTTGAATTACGTAGTGGTGAGGTGTTTTGAAATACGTAGTGGTGAGGTGTTTTGAATAACGTAGTGGTGAGGTGTTTTGAATCACGTGGTGGTGAGGTGTTTTGATTCACGTGGTGGTGAGGTGTTTTGAATCACGTGGTGGTGAAGTGTTTTGAATTACGTGTTGGTGAGGTGTTTTAAATTATGTGTTGGTGAGGTGTTTTGAATTACGTAGTGGTGAGGTGTTTTGAATCACGTGGGGGTGAGGTGTTTTAAATTACTTGGTGGTGAGATGTTTTGAATTACGTAGTGGTGAGGTGTTTTGAATCACGTGGGGGTGAGGTGTTTTGAATCACGTGGTGGTGAGATGTTTTGAATTACGTGTTGGTGAGGTGTTTTGAATTACGTGTTGGTGAGGTGTTTTGAATCACGTGGTGGTGAAGTGTTTTGAATTACGTGTTGGTGAGGTGTTTTAAATTACTTGGTGGTGAGGTGTTTTGAATCACGTGGTGGTGAGGTGTTTTGAATTACGTGTTGGTGAGGTGTTTTGAATTACGTAGTGGTGAGGTGTTTTGAAATACGTAGTGGTGAGGTGTTTTGAATCACGTGGTGGTGAGGTGTTTTGAATCACGTGTTGGTGAGGTGTTTTGAATTACGTAGTGGTGAGGTGTTATGAATTACGTGTTGGTGAGGTGTTTTGAATTACGTAGTGGTGAGGTGTTTTGAAATACGTAGTGGTGAGGTGTTTTGAATTACGTAGTGGTGAGGTGTTTTGAATCACGTGGTGGTGAGGTGTTTTGATTCACGTGGTGGTGAGGTGTTTTGAATCACGTGGTGGTGAGGTGTTTTTAATTACATGGTGGTGCGGTGTTTTGAATTATGTTGTGGTGAGGTGTTTTGAATTACGTGGTGGTGAGGTGTTTTGAATTACTTGGTGGTGAGGTGTTTTGAATCACGTGGTGGTGAGGTGTTTTAAATTACTTGGTGGTGAGGTGTTTTGAATCACGTGGTGGTGAGGTGTTTTGAATCACGTGGTGGTGAGGTGTTTTGAATTACGTGTTGGTGAGGTGTTTTGAATTACGTAGTGGTGAGGTGTTTTGAAATACGTAGTGGTGAGATGTTTTGAATCACGTGGTGGTGAGGTGTTTTAAATTACGTAGTGGTGAGGTGTTTTGAATTACGTAGTGGTGAGGTGTTTTGAATCACGTGGTGGTGAGGTGTTTTAAATTACGTAGTGGTGAGGTGTTTTGAATTACATAGTGGTGAGGTGTTTAGAATTACGTGTTGGTGAGGTGTTTTGAATCACGTGGTGGTGAGGTGTTATGAATTACGTGGTGGTGAGGTGTTTATAATTACGTGGTGGTGAGGTGTTTATAATTACGTGGTGGTGAGGTGTTTATAATTACGTGGTGGTGAGGTGTTTATAATTACGTGTTGGTGAGGTGTATATATTTCATGGTGGTGAGGTGTTTATAATTACGTGGTGGTGAGGTGTTTATAATTACGTGGTGGTGAGGTGTTTATAATTACGTGGTGGTGAGGTGTTTATAATTACGTGTTGGTGAGGTGTATATATTTCATGGTGGTGACGTGTTTATAATTACGTGGTGGTGAGGTGTTTATAATTACGTGGTGGTGAGGTGTTTATAATTACGTGGTGGTGAGGTGTTTATAATTACGTGGTGGTGAGGTGTTTTGAATTACGTGTTGGTGAGGTGTTTTGAATCACGTGGTGGTGAAGTGTTTTGAATTACGTGTTGGTGAGGTGTTTTAAATTACTTGGTGGTGAGGTGTTTTGAATCACGTGGTGGTGAGGTGTTTTGAATTACGTGTTGGTGAGGTGTTTTGAATTACGTAGTGGTGCGGTGTTTTGAAATACGTAGTGGTGAGGTGTTTTGAATCACGTGGTGGTGAGGTGTTTTGAATCACGTGTTGGTGAGGTGTTTTGAATTACGTAGTGGTGGGGTGTTTTGAATCACGTGTTGGTGAGGTGTTTTGAAATACGTAGTGGTGAGGTGTTTTGAATCACGTGGTGGTGAGGTGTTTTGAATCACGTGTTGGTGAGGTGTTTTGAATCACGTAGTGGTGAGGTGTTTTGAATCACGTGGTGGTGAGGTGTTTTGAATCACGTGTTGGTGAGGTGTTTTGAATCACGTGGTGGTGAGGTGTTTTGAATCACGTGTTGGTGAGGTGTTTTGAAATACGTAGTGGTGAGGTGTTTTGAATCACGTGGTGGTGAGGTGTTTTGAATCACTTGTTGGTGAGGTGTTTTGAATTACGTAGTGGTGGGGTGTTTTGAATTACGTGTTGGTGAGGTGTTTTGAATTACGTAGTGGTGAGGTGTTTTGAAATACGTAGTGGTGAGGTGTTTTGAATCACGTGGTGGTGAGCTGTTTTGAATCACGTGGTGGTGAGGTGTTTTGAATCACGTGGTGGTGAGGTGTTTTGAATCACGTGTTGGTGAGGTGTTTTGAAATACGTAGTGGTGAGGTGTTTTGAATCACGTGGTGGTGACGTGTTTTGAATTACGTAGTGGTGAGGTGTTTTGAATCACGTGGTGGTGAGGTGTTTTGAATCACGTGTTGGTGAGGTGTTTTGAATTACGTAGTGGTGGGGTGTTTTGAATTACGTGTTGGTGAGGTGTTTTGAATTACGTGTTGGTGAGGTGTTTTGAATTACGTGTTGGTGAGGTGTTTTGAATTACGTAGTGGTGAGGTGTTTTGAAATACGTAGTGGTGAGGTGTTTTGAATTACGTAGTGGTGAGGTGTTTTGAATCACGTGGTGGTGAGGTGTTTTGATTCACGTGGTGGTGAGGTGTTTTGAATCACGTGGTGGTGAGGTGTTTTTAATTACATGGTGGTGCGGTGTTTTGAATTATGTGGTGGTGAGGTGTTTTGAATTACGTGGTGGTGAGGTGTTTTGAATCACGTGGTGGTGAGGTGTTTTGAATTACGTGTTGGTGAGGTGTTTTGAATTACGTAGTGGTGAGGTGTTTTGAAATACATAGTGGTGAGGTGTTTTGAATCACGTGGTGGTGAGGTGTTTTAAATTACGTAGTGGTGAGGTGTTTTGAATTATGTAGTGGTGAGGTGTTTTGAATCACGTGGTGGTGAGGTGTTTTAAATTACGTAGTGGTGAGGTGTTTTGAATTACGTAGTGGTGAGGTGTTTAGAATTACGTGTTGGTGAGGTGTTTTGAATCACGTGGTGGTGAGGTGTTATGAATTACGTGGTGGTGAGGTGTTTATAATTACGTGGTGGTGAGGTGTTTATAATTACGTGGTGGTGAGGTGTTTATAATTACGTGGTGGTGAGGTGTTTATAATTACGTGTTGGTGAGGTGTTTATAATTACGTGGTGGTGAGGTGTTTATATTACGTGGTGGTGAGGTGTTTATAATTACGTGGTGGTGAGGTGTTTATAATTACGTGGTGGTGAGGTGTTTATATTACGTGGTGGTGAGGTGTTTATATTACGTGGTGGTGAGGTGTTTATAATTACGTGTTGGTGAGGTGTTTATAATTACGTGTTGGTGAGGTGTTTATAATTACGTGGTGGTGAGGTGTTTATATTACGTGGTGGTGAGGTGTTTATAATTACGTGGTGGTGAGGTGTTTATAATTACGTGGTGGTGAGGTGTTTATATTACGTGGTGGTGAGGTGTTTATATTACGTGGTGGTGAGGTGTAATCGTTCCAAACTTCAAGTCTGCACCAACATCTCCCTTTATGTGCTGAGGGGTTCTTTTTTGAATTTGATATACTTTTTCAACCTAAATCTTCAACCTAAACCGAAATTGTTTATAAAATGTAATATCACGAACACCACAAATACATTTGTGCAAAAAAAAATTGTATTATGACTGGTGTAAATCATGACAACACAACAACTCAGGTACAGTCATTATCCTCAGCTAAAGTAAGCCCGTTCCTCAGTAACGACGCTTGGTGAGCCGAGCCAAGCTAGTATACCGTATACAGTGCAATCAGAAAGTATTCAGACCCCTTCACTTTTTTCACATTTTGTTATGTTGCAGCCTTGTGCTGAAATCGTTTAAATTCACTTTTTCCCTCATCAATCTACACTCAATACCCCATAATGACAAAGAGAAAACAGGATTTTAGAAAGTTTTGCAAATTTATTAAAAATATAAACCTGAAATATCACATTGACATAAGTATTCATACCTTTTGCTATGACACTTGAAATTTAGCTCAGGTGCCAAACATTTCTCTTGATCATCTTTGAGATGTTTCTGCACCTTGATTGGAGTCCACTTGTGGTAAATTCAATTGATTGGACATGACTTGGAAAGGTACACACCTGTCTTAATAAAGGTCTCACAGCTGACAATGCATATCAGAGCAAAAACCAAGCCATGAGGTCGAAGGAACTGTCTGCAGAGCTCAGAGACAGGATTGTGTCGAGACACAGATCTGGGGAAACCGACAAAAAATTTTTTGCTGTGGTTCCCAAGAGCACAGTGGCCTCCATAATTCTTAAATGGAAGAAGTTTCGAACAACCAGGACTCTTCCTGGAGCTGGCCGCCCGGCCAAACTGAGCAATCGGGGGAGAAGGGCCTTGGTAAGAGAGGTGACCAAGAACCCGATGGTCACTCTGGCTGAGCTCCAGAGATCCTGTGTGGAGTTGGGAGAAACTTCCAGAAGGACAACCATCACTGCAACACTCCACCGATCTGGGCTTTATGGCAGAGTGGCCAAACGGAAGCCTCTCCTCTTTGATGTAGAGTGTAGATTGATGAGGGAAAAAATGAATTTAAACGATTTCACCATAAGGCTGAAGTTTCTGAAGTTTCACCATAACAAAATGTGAAAAAAGTGAAGGGGTCTGAATACTTTCTGAATGCACTGTATACAGGGTGAGTCAAAAGTAGCGCCCCCGCCAGATTTCTGTTTTTTCGGCTGTCAGATTCTTTCTGGGATGTCATGTTGTTAATAATTGTCTTGCAGATTATTAATTTTCTTAATTTATTTATTTTTGTTTTTGTTTTGCAGATTATTGCTGAGAGTTTGGAAAGTTACTGAATTTGCACCAAATTGAACCATGAATTACCTTTCAATGAATCAAAGCATTGCGGCCGTGAAACATTACTACAAATGTAATGAACAACCAACGATGGCGGCACGCCGTTTGGCACAGGAATTCGATATTAACCCACCCCAGGGAAGAAACATATGATTGATTGTCGAGAAATTTGAAGCAACAGGGTCGGTAGCCACTGCAAAGAAGTCCGGTCGTCCGAAAATGGCGACGAATGTAGCTGAGGCTGAAGAAGCCATCAGGAGACTGGAACAAAGTCCGCAAAAGTCAACTCGCCGTTTATCTGCAGAGTTGGAAGTGAGCCAATCAAGTGTTATCCGTATCCTTCACCAGAAAAATTGGAAACCTTACATTCCATGCTTACTGCATGCCCTTCATGATGGAGATGACGACCGGTGTCTTCAATTTTGCGAAGAGTTCTTAGCTAAACTTGACGAAGAGGACACAATGCGACAACATCTGGTGGTCAGATGAGGCATGTTTTAAGCTTAACGGCACAATTAACAGCCACAATTGTGTCTACTGGGCTGCGGAGAACCCAAGAGTGACAGTTGAGAAGGAGGTAAATTTACCTGGCGTGACAGTTTGGGCAGCCATATCTCCATTAGGGATAATTGGACCGTTTTTCTTTGAGGGATCTGTCACTGCAGCAATTTACCTGGATATGCTGCAAACCTTCTTTTGGCCCAGGGTACAAGATCAGGACTGTTATTTCCAGCAAGATGGACCTCCACCTCATTATGGACGTCATGTTCTTCAGTGGCTTGATGAAAACTTTCCCGGAAAGTGGATCGGCCGCCGCGGTCCGATCGAGTGGCCGGCACGCTCCCCAGACCTTACACCTCCAGATTTCTTTCTTTGGGGGCTCATGAAAGACCTTGTTTATCGTGAAAAGCCTCGTACCATTCAGTAATTGAAGGCTCAAATCACTGCAAAGTTTGAGGAAATTGATATCGAACTCTGCAAGCGTGTGTGCCACTCTGTGCCTGCTCGGCTGCAATTGTGCATCGATCACGAGGGAGGGCACTTTGAAAATTGCAAGTAAAACAGCTTGGTACACTTCCGTAATAATTTCCCCCCGAATAAATGGTTAGATAAACATGTCATTCATTTATTTTTACCGTATTGTACACTGTAATACAAATGTCAAACAAACAATCAACTGACAGAAATATATATATATATATATATATATATATATATATATATATATATATATATAAACAGAAATCGGGCACTACTTTTGACTCACCCTGTATAAGGGTATGTGCCATGTGGCAAAGTATACAAAAGAAGGGACATTCCATAGCTTGTACAAAATGCCAAACAATACAAAATAAGGGGCATTCAAAACATCCCATGTGCATGCTGGTCTACTCCTGTGTTCTGAGGAGGAACCAAGTAATGCTCTAGAAAAGTTCATATAAAGGGGCGCCAATTTGATTCATACACCTGCATGAAGAAGTCAATGTAAGAAGTAAACTGCGACCTTAAAAATCATCTGAAACCAGCAATCAGATCAAAACATCGTGGACTACTCACGACTGGTGTTTTGTTGCAGCATGACAATGCTCGGCCCCATACTGCTCTACAGCTGCAACAATTGAGGACCTTCATTTTGAGTGTCTTCCTCATCCACCCTACTCGCCAGATCTCGCCCCTTCGAGATCTTCGAGAAGGCTTACCGTCAGCTTTCCCATGCCTCCTCCCCCTACCACATCTTTGGGCCATTTAAACAGGTGCTTGGTGGAACCACTTTCCGATCCAACTAAGAGGTCCAAGAGGTGGTGCACGAATGGCTACACAAGCAGCCAAATTTTTTTTTTTCTGCAGGAATCCAGGCCTTAGTAAAGCGCTGGAAAAAATGCATTGAACGCAATGGAGATTATGTTGAAAAATAACACAGTTGTTACACACGTACATTGAATAATCAAGTTGAGAAAAATATTTTAATGTAACTTATTGACCCCCTCGTATATATTTATATATATATATGTGTGTGTGTGTGAATCAGCATTGTTTACCATGTTTACTAAGTAAATCGACAGCCTACATTGTTTGCTCTACAGTCTAAAGAACACAACTTTATCAAGGCATTTCTGGATTGCACAACTCTACATTACAGAAACTAAGAACATTGGTAGAGTTATCTGCTCTTGAAGAGTAAATTTCACAACGCTCTACATGTAATTGAGACAGTTTCACAGCCATTTTATGTCTGCAGGACAATCATTAACGTTAAAAGCAAATACTTTTTTTTATAAAACAACTATGTCCCTGACCCAAATGCACTAAAACTTTTTGTCAACCTACGTAAAATCAAGTGTCATGCAAACAGCATGGCGTATAACCAGACTGCTTCATTCATCAGAATAAAAGCAACGCCAACCAGGTATCAATAGTCGATGCCATCAAATAAATCAGACAACATTCTTTTGGGTTTCTGCTAATACCTGGGAAGGTACGTACTTGCTCTGATGGATAGTGAAAATGAGACAAAACTTGGGAGTCTGTGTACAACTGTTTACTAACAAAATGACGAGTGCATCCGAACGCCGAGTGGAGTGATCCACCAACCTGACCCCATATGACGCACAGTTACTTCCTTTTTTTTATACTGTTAGCTAAATTTAGGCCTTAGCTCAATTCCCAATCTACATGAGCACCACAAGACTCCTATTTAGACATGACGAGAGGCTGCAGGGTACCATTCTAGACCTCCCATCCATGTGCAGCAACTGGTGGCAGATTTTGTGTGGGTTCCAGTGGCCTTTTCCATACATATTTGTCTCCTGGATTCCATAGAACCTAAATCTCTCAACATTATTGGAATCTTCTGCGACAAAGCCGAAGCACAAGGCCTGTTGCTTTCACATCGCTGGCAGTCAGTGGTCTCCGCTGCTGTTTTCTAATGCCTCTTCTCTTTCCATCAGCATTGAACTCTAGTAGGGATTGGCTGATTCCAGAAGATCCAAGTGGTTTCCCTTTTTCTTTGGTCTGCATAGACTGTCTGTTGAGATGCTGGGCCAAACTGATCTCACTGATAAAGGACCAAGGTAGGAGCACGAATTGTTTTCTTTCCATTTGGAGTCTCTTAATTTGTGTGTTTATTGTATCCTGAACAAAGATACCCAGAGATGGCAAATGGTAATTTGGTCTCTTGAGGAAAACTTGGATCTATTGCCTCCATGTCCTCATATGAAAGTGTCTTATTGCATTGAGCATGCTGATGAGTTGTTTTGATCTCATCATGTGACAGGTTTCAATTCATCGGCTGACATGCTTAGGCATGTTGGTTTGGGCACGGGACGCACATTGAACAATATTGCATCAGAATTGCATCAGAATTGCATCATCAGAATTGCATCAGAAATATTGCTTGCATCAGAATTGGTCTTTCCTCTGCCAAGTTGTTGTATTCTTGATGGAGGTTACGTGGATGGAGGTTACGTTTTCACCCCTGTTTGTCGGCCTATGAGCAGGATGTGTCAAAAAGTTTCAGACGGATTCCGATAAAACATGGTGGATGAGTTGGGGAGGTGACAAGAACAAGCCAATTCGATTTTGGTTCAGGTTCGGATGCAGATCCGACTTATCGCTCTACCGAATGCCGTTAATAGTTTTCTTATTTTTTCACAGGATTGGCAATAATTTAGCATAATAGCACATTATATATTATATGAGAAGTCCGAGCTGTGTCCATGTGTTTTTACCTCTCCCACCCCCAACCCACTTCCCACGCAGCCTCCCTCCAAACCCTCTCCCTCCAAACCCTCTCCCTCCCACAGATCTCCCGATGTCCCTGCTCTCAAATGTTGTACATGTGTGCTTCCCCCTCTCTCCCCATCTTGTCTGCCGCTCCCTTTATTTTGTCTTATGTGTCCGTTTTTTTTTTGGTCATTAATGTGAGCTCTTACACGAGCCTCGATCTTGTAAGTACACCCCATGTAGAGTTTTGACTTTTTCAACATATTTCAACATACAGCTAATTGATCTTCATTTCAACAATATTGACAGATAAAGGTGATATAATATAACAAATATCATGAAACATTTACATTTTGTAGTCCATTGTATAATTTAAATAAACATAAATGCAAATTTCACATGTGGAAAAAGTAAGTACACCCTTGGCTCTAATAGGTGGTATTGCCCCCTTTTGGCAGAAACAACCTCAAGTAGGCGTTTCTTATAACTATCTACCATTCTCTGACATCGACTGGGAGAAATTTTTGCCCACTCCTCCATGCAGAATTATTTCAGCTGTGCGATGTTTGAGGGGTTTCTTGCATGCACAGCTCGTTTCAAATCCCCCCACAACATCTCGATGGGATTTAGATCCGGGCTTTGACTTGGCCATTCCAGAACCCTCCATTTCTTTCTTTTCAGCCATTCCTTGGTGGATTTAGTGGTATGTTTAGCGTCATTGTCATGTTGCAAGGTCTACCTTCGGTTGAGGTTCAACTTTCCGACAGATGGCCTCACATTATCCTCAAGCACCCTCTGGTACAATGAAGAATTCATAGTGGATTATATGACGGTGAGCTGCCCAGGCCCTGATGCAGCAAATCTGCCCAAACCATCATATTTCCACCACCATGCTTTCCAGTTGGTATCAGGTTCTTGTGGTCAAATGCTGTCTTTGGTTTTTGCCAAACATGTCTTCTGGTACTGTGGCCAAATAGCTCTACCTTTGACTCATCTGTCCAGCGCACATTGTTCCAGAAGTGCTGGTCTTTGCCTTGGTGTTCATTGGCAAACTTTAGTCTTCCCTGATGTTCTTTCTGGACAGCAAAGGTTTCCTCCTGGCACACCTCCCATGTAGATCAAATTTGTGCAGCCTCTTTCTAATGGTAGACTCGTGCACTTTGACATCAACAGTGGCAAGAGCTACCTGTAGGTCCCGTGATGACATTCTGGGGTTCTTAGAGACTTCTTTCAGCATCTTGCGGTCTGCTCTCGGCTAAACTTGCTGGGGCGGCCTGGCCTGAACAAGTTGGCAGTTGTTTGGAATCTTCTCCTCTCATAGATGATCTTCCGGACAGTCGAATGATTGATTTCAAATTGTTTGGAGATCTTTTTTAATCCCTCCCCAGACTCGTAGGCATCTATAGCCTTCTTTCTGGAGGCCTCAGAGAGCTCTTTTGATCTAGGCATGGTGACGCCGCACACTTCAACAACAAAGAGTAAACCAAACGAAATGTCTGAGGTTTAAATAAGACAGGTTCCTCCAAGATCCTCTCTAACAATGTTCTAATTATTTGCACCTGAGCTGGTGCACCTGATTCTAATTTTAGGTATTTGAAGTAGTGATAAATGTGGGGGTGTACTTACTTTTTCCACATGCGAAATTTGCATTTATGTTTATTTTAATTATACAATGGAGTACAAAATGTAAATCTTTCATGATATTTGTTGTATTATATCACCTTTATCTATCAATATTGTTTAAATGAAGTTGAAATAGCTGTATGTTGAAATATGTTGAAAAAGTCAAAACTTTACATGGGGTGTACTTACTTTTTCACGTGACTGTATATATATATATATATATATATATATATATATATATATATACTGTATATATATATATATATATATATATTTTTATATATATTTTTATATATATATATATATATATATATATATATATATATATATATATATATATATATATATATGTATGTATATATATATATATATATATATATATATATATATATATATATATATATATATATATATATATATATATATTGTTGCGGATATGAGGATTGCATTTTTTTGATTGTGTTGTATTATATTGGAAATGGTGATGAACATTGTTGAATATGGCCCCTCCTGCCTCCGGAGTTGTGTAAAGATAAAAAGGGCGTCTCGGTAGTTATTCCATGAAACACCACATTGCAGGATCCGATAAAACCCTTGTTCAGTAGCTTATATCTTATTATGTGTTTTAGAGTAAGGCCTTGTCTTCCATTAAAATAATACTCCATTGCACCGAATCAATTAAGAATAGCTCCCCTTCAATAATTCCATTTCACAGCCAAACTCTCCATCTGTGGGTAAAGCAGTTCACAAGTGTGGGGTGCGCGCCCTCTCATTTCGCTGCAATAGTGAATATGTGCTCCGTGCTCTGTTTGAACAGGAGGGGCGGGGTCGCCAGGGAGAGGCAAGCCCAGGGCGTGCCACGAAGGGCGGGGCTGTTCAGCCCCATGCCCAAATAAGGAAACAAGCCCGTGGCTCGCCACGAGGGGCGTGCCGTCGGCGCCATGCCCAAATAAGGAGACAAGCCCGTGGGATTACCATACAAGGTCACGAAACAGAGCACCGGGGAGGAGGGCGGTACCGAAACCGGAGGGGGCGTGTCAGACCCGCACTGAAGGTTTGGGGAGAAGGGTGCGACGATCGCTGGGACAAGCTACACCAGAGATACGGCAGATGAGTCTAGGTGCGTAAGAGGGTTGGCAGTCCCGTGCTGGAGAGAAGTGAGAGGCAGGGAATACGAGCTGAGCTGCGTGGAGGGGTACACGACAAAGAAAGGGTCCAAGAGAAAGCAGAGGAACTTTTACGAACGAGTTGCAAAGAGATACGGCAGATGAGTCCAGCCCCGTTTCAACCAGCCGCGTGAAGCCCTGACGGGGCAGCGAGTGACCCTGCCGGCGTGCGCTGTAAAGCCGAATACCAGGAGCTGCCGGCATGCACTGTAAAGCGGATTTCAAGGAGCTGCCGGCTCCCCGCTTCCCGCCCGGAGTGGACCTGCTCGCTGTGCCCTGTGATCCCACCTGCTCATCCTTTCCAGCCATTCCTGCCTGCAAGTTCCCCATTTGCGTACGTGAGTTTGTTTTGTTCGTGCTGTCCTGGGTAGTAACTAAGTCTGTATAAGCTAGTAATTTTCACTGTGTCACCTGCGTTTTCATGTCCGCTGTAAATACCCGTGACTGCTCTTTTTGCTTATGTGTGTAAATAATAATAAACCCCGTTACTCTTCTGTACGTCTTCTTCTTCCTCTTTGCATTCATCGTCTTAGTCTTTTCCCCATTGAATAGCGGTGGCGCGATACGGCCAACGTTTGGGTGAATCGGGTTTAGTCGGGGAACAACTGTTCGGTCGCGGAGCCTCCGCTCGGCAAATATAACATCCTTAACCACGTACCGTAACAATTGGTGTCAGGAGTGTCGGATTCGGACCTGAAGCGTTTAACGCGCTCAAAATTACAAAGTACCGAAATTGCTTTTGTTTTACAAAACCCAAATTTTGAAATCGCGCCATGGCTGGTCAAGGCGATGGGATGTCGGTGGGAGAAATAGTCGGGGTAGAATCGACCCAGGACCTCGGGGAAATGTATATGGAGGAGGTGGTTGAGGGGGTTCCAGGTGCGCAAAATGGCGCTCTCGCGCACGAGGTTACGGGCGCGCAAAATGGCGCCTTGCACATGGCTACGGCGACAGCGCCCGCGACCGTAGCAGCGCCACCGGTGGATTCGGACCTTTTTATGATACAAATGGGGGCCCTTATGGAGAGGCTAGAAGCTAAAATGGGACAAATGGGAAACCAAATGGTGGGATTGAGGGCTGATAGTGAGCAAATGGGGAACCGGATGGAGGCTCAGAATGAGCAATTGGGGGTAATGAGGGACGAAGCGAGGGGTACCAGTGCCCAAATAGGGAAGATAGACAGCAAATTTGAGGGGTTAGACAATAATTTTGAGGGATTAGACAAGAAATTTGAGGGGTTAGACAATGGGATAGAAGGGGTGAAACATGGGTTAATGGGGGTGGAAAATAGAATGGCTGCCCAGGAGAATCAGTTAGAGGGGGTGAAAAATGGGTTGAGGGGGCTAGAAGATAGAATGGAAGACAAATTGCGGGAGATAGGGGAGCAATCCGCCCGAGAAATTAAACAAATGGGAGAGCAGATAGAGGAGGTGAAAATCGGGGTAGAAACCAAATTGGATGCTCAGAGGGATGAATTGGGACAGATGAGGGTGGCATCTACAAAAGAGAGGGAGGAGATGAAAGAGGAGATACGACGAGGTGTAAGTGAGGAGTGTCTCGGGGGTACGCGAGAAGGTAAAGCGAGGCGAAAAGCGTTTGGAGAAAGAGGTGAGAAATGGAACGGCTAGGTTACAGGGGGGAATAGAGGACCTGACGAAGGAGGTGGAACAGCTGACGGAGGGACAGACGGAGTTAGTGGAGCAGGTTCAAAGGAACACTGTGGTACTAGGAGGGTTAAAAGCAACACAAAACGACATAAAAAATGACTTAATAGCGACACAGAGGCAATGTCAGATGGTACGTGAGGGACTGACAACGAGGTTGGACGAGGTGACAGAGATAATGGAGACGAAGGACCGGCAGGTGAGGACGCACATAGAGACGGTCAAGATAGCCTTAGAGGACGAACTTGAGGAGACGCACCGGGAAATAAAAGAGGTGAAGCAAAAATTAGAGGAAGTGGAAGAAGAGGTGAGTGAAATTAAGAAGGGACGGACAGAAACTAAGAGGGAGATAAGGGAGGAAGTGATGGAATATGTACAAGGTCGGTGCTCAAATCGTGATGGTGTGCTCACTAACCAAATAAAGAGTTTGCAGGTGGCGAAGGAGGTGCGGAGACGAGGTGCCAAGGTGAGTGGCGATATACGAGGAAATGTACATGATGTGAGGGGAGCTTCAGTCGGCTTGGGGGTTGATTTGGATCCAGGTGTTCGTGAGAGGCCGTTGGTGAAGTGTGCGACAGGTCTGGTGTGTGAAAGAGGAGGTGTGCGAGAATGTCCGACTCTGGGGTGTGTGAGGAAAAAGTGCGCGCCGAGGAGTGAGGGTGCTGTCGAGAGTGAGTCGGTCGTAGCGTGTGTGCGAGAGAGCACATGGAAGCGCGTAGTGAGAAGTGTTACAGAGGATGTAACGAGAGAATGTACGCCGGTGGTGAGTGTTACGGAGGAAGTAACGGGAGAGTGTGCGCAAGAGTGTGCACGAGAAAGGTGTGTAACGGACGGGTGCATGGGGAAAGAGTGCGCTGTCAAGAGTGAGGGAGAATGCACGCCTGTGGTGAGTGTTACAGAGGGTGTAACGGGAGAGTGTGCACAAGAGTGTGCGCGAGAAAGGTGTGTAACGGACGGGTGCATGAGGAAAGAGTCGCTGTCGAGAGTAAGGGTGAGTGCGCTGTCCAGAGTGGAGGTGAGAGTAGTAAGGGTGACACGGAGCGTGAGTTGGTTGTGGCAGGTGAGAGAGGATGTACACCTGGAATGGAAGGATGCACACCTGGAATGGTAGAGCGTGTGTGGGAATGCACACTTAAGTTGGTAGTGAGGCACGTGGTTGGGTGTGCGAGTGAGAGCACACCTGTGATTGTCACAGAGGAGGTGACCAAGGAGGGGGCGCGAAGAGGTGTGTTGGTGAGGTGTGCGAACGACGAATGTGTGCCAAGGTGTTCGGTGGTCAGGTGTGTGACCAAGTCTGTGAGCGGAATGAGTGTACCTGGGTGTGTTAGAGAAGGTGCAATGACGAGGAGCATGGGAATAGCTGGATGTTTGAGCAAGGAACGGGCTGCGGGGTGTAAGCATGCAGGTGAGGCATCGACGGTAACCGGGTTAGAGGTTAGAACGACTTATAGCCGAATCGGGCCCTCGGTGCGCGTCGGGCAGCTTCGCGTGCCACGAGGACCAGCGGGGCTCCGGACCACTGCGGGTTCGAAAGGACCGCCGTACGTGATCCATGCTGGGCCGCGTTTAGAACGGCCGCGTCCGTGCTCCGCTAGGCAGAGCGGGCAGCCCGATAGGAAGGGTCGTCATGGCGACCCCTTTTTGTTGAGACGTTCCGGCAGGTCGAGATCGGGCCATGGGATGGCTCCATGCCGAGGTGGTGCGTGGGATCTCGGCCCGGGTTAGCCCCCGTCCCTGCACCGAATGCGGGACGTATCCAGCCGCTGGCACGAAACAACCCGCATTCATTGCTCGGCTTTACGAAGCCGGGCTGTGGAAGTGAATTGGCGCACCGAGAGGCACTAGTGAGAAGACTGATGACGAGAATAGTGTTTTGGCCCCGAAATTAGGAAAACAAAATTTGAAGATTGGCAAAGGATTGGCAGAGTGATGATTGGTAATGGTACAGTGATTGGCAGATGATTGGCAAATTTTTGATTTGTGGAAATTGGACGAGCAAAATTAATAGTAAGAGATGCCCCATGTGGTGGGATGGCAACTCTGTCATCCCTCACAAGAGGGGGCAAAGGAGCAAAAGATTTATGGGGTTTATGGCAGTGTAAGCTCGCTGAGGGAGGGTTTGGATAATGTGTAGGGCCCGAGAGATGACCTTAGGTAACGTTAAGATTAGTTAGTGACAATGATACCTGTAGTGGGGACGCAGGTAGATTCGTGTGGATGATAATGACGAGGGAGCGCAATAGTTTAAAGGGGCGACTGGGAAGCGCAAGTTCAGAGGGGAGTAGTTAGATGAGATGATGCCGTGTGTTTGAGGATTGGAAGGGTATGGTGAACAGGTGTGATTGAACAGGTGTGATTGCACAGGTGTGCAACTGAACAGGTGTGTGGAGCAGTGTATGAGGGAGTGATGGTGATGTGTGTTGTGTTGACCAACTGGTCCAGGAAGAGGAGGAGGGTGCAGGTGGCACCAGGTGTGAGTGCACAGGTGTGCAACAACAGGTATGAGTAACAGGTGTATGGTATTGATGGTAGTGTGGAATATCTGGAGTATTGGAATGGATGGTCGTGGAGTGAGTATGGTGGAAATTGTGGAGTGGAGTGGATGGTGCGGAGGTGTGAATGGGGGAAGAGTGGACCCCCATCACGAATACCCGGGGTGGGTAGTGTAAGTGTTAGGTAGAGGGTATAGGTAAATTGTGGTTGGAAATTGGCATCTGTGGTGCGGGTGGAAGAATGGTGATTGGATGGGTGCATTAGTGTTGTGGAAATGGCTGGGCGTGTAGCCTGTTAGTGTGTGTAGTTGGTTTGGGCACTCCAATACTGTGAGGATGTCGGCCAGGTGAGGCCGCAGGTGGGCTCTGGGAGCCGGTAGTTGTTGTGGATGGGGCCCGAGGATCCGGAGGACGGACCCGGGTAGCCCAGTGCCAGAGGGCACCAAGGGGTGACAGAGCCAGGAGGGGCCTTCCCCAGTTAGTTAGGTTAGGGTGAGGAGCTAGGTAAGCTCGGGTGGCAACTGCAGTGGTGGAGGTGTGCAGGTGGGTAGACCTGCTGGGAGAGCTACACGTCTCAGCCCAGAAATTGTGCAAGGGCACCGGGAGATGAATCTGGGGAGTGAGACCCCAAATTGAGAAGCACCACAGTTGGTCAATGGGAATTGGTTTTTAGAACCCATAGTGTAAGTTGGCCAATGGATTGGCAGGGAGAGACCCCGGGTAGTGTAAAAGTGTGTTAAAGTCATTTAGAGGATAGCTAGGATTGAAGTCTCCTCGCACCATCTACAGGCACTCACCTGAGGTGACAGGTACTCCACACCATGCCAGGTTGTTTTGATTATTTTTGATGCAAATGTTTTGGATTGTGAGACGCATCATGACGTGGGTGTGACATTGTGCTTGATGTTCCATCTCTTCCTCCTTATGAGGATTGATGATGAATTGGGTGATGGCAAATTTTGGATAGAGGGATTGTGGAGACGAATTTGGTATAGAAGAAATATGGGGAAGACGTGACAGTAGCGACGAATTTGTAAATGTGTAGATTTTGTACATATGGGGTAAGGGCAAGGGTAGTGTAGGTGACAGGGGGGGTGACGTACGGTAGGGACGAGCTTTCTCACTTCGCTCTCCGTACGCATTTCGCCCTGCATTGCCTTATTGATGTGTACCCTTGTGACCTTACCCCTCGCTCATCTGTCTCTCCCCCCCTTTTGTCTCCCACATGACCTGTGCGCCATTGGGCGCCGAGGGGAGCGTGCGTGAGTCGGCCATTGTGCACCCGGAACTCCCAGAACCGGCTGTCTGCATCGATGCACCACATTATGGACCACATGTCAGTGGCCGAGCACCACTTATGGACCCCATGGGTTGGGGCATGGCCCCTCTGCTGGAACCGGCCATGAAGGCCCGAAATCTTGCTGGCGGACCTTGGCCACAGGGCACCGATGCCCCACAGGTGAACAATACATAGTCGGCCCCTGTGGGCCATAAATAAATACAAATGGACACGTTGGGTGCAAGTTTTATTACAAATAGGCCACCAGCGAAGGAAGATGACAACATCAGGAACATAGTAATAGCCAGCAGAGGAAGCCGAAGAGCAAGAGACCACCTGCAGGGTTAGGGGTTGTTTGGTTATTTTTATTCATGGACAATGGCGACTGCACCGATTGGTGCTTGAGGGTGCTTTGGTGCGTTTTTTGGGTGCTTTCATGGTGCATTGATGCAGAGCAGACTGTCTCCCCCCCCCCCCCCCCCCCCCAGAAAGAACAATTACAGGTCCTGGGTTAGTTTTGTAAATAAAAGTAGCGTCAATTGTAAATAATGCTCCCCACCATCAGTGTGTAGTTTGAAGACCAATTCCGCAATTCGGTTAACTGTTGGCGTGAGTCTGTTAGGCAGGGCGCAATGGAGCAGCGGGACACATTTATTTATGTTTTAAAACTGTCGCACTCAGGGTCAGGTTAAAAGTAGAGGGAACTACACCTACGTGTCACACTAAATAAAAGTTGTAGGTCCGGGACGTGCCTAAGAGGAGGAGGGTGCAGTGTTGCGGATATGAGGATTGCATTTTTTTGATTGTGATTTTTTTGAATCGGGTTTAGTCGGGGAACAACTGTTCGGTCGCGGAGCCTCCGCTCGGCAAATATAACATCCTTAACCGCGTACCGTAACAATATATATATATATATATATATATATATATATATATATATATATATACATATATATATATATATATATTGTTACAGTTCTCTGCCGCCCTTCTTACCCTTACCAAGGGGGGATTAAGCCCCTTGTTCTTTCTGGGCTTGGCGGAACCGAGAGACTTGAAACGCCTCTTCCGGGCAAATGCAAGGTAGGGTTTCGGGACCAAGTCTCACTCGTACCTAAATCCCTGCACTGCCACGGAAGCGGGGAAGCAAGCCTCGCACGAGCCACATATGATTTGGGTACACCGAGCGGATTGAGTACCACGTGGTCCGTGCAGTTTTCTAGTAGTGGAACCTGATTCGAGCGATTCTACTCGTACCACGCTTAGTCAATGAGGAAAACACGAGAACGATCGAATGGAAGGAAGAACACAGGTTTAATTATTATTCCCACAAGTATGTACAATGATCGGTAGACGCAGAGACACAGAGCAGCACTTAATCAGTCTTATCCTTATGCCCAGACTCGGGCCCGTTCACACTCACACAGGGAATTGCAGGCAGGATGATGTTCAGGCCAAACGCGCCGATGTGGTCATCCAGCAACGGCCCCATCCGGCTCTCCACGGTCCCAGCACGTCCCGCGAAGAAGGCAAGCAGGTGGTGGAAGGATCCTCATAGCGCGTCTCCTGAAGAGAACAGATGATGAGGCAGGAAGGCAAAGTACACGTCTCTCAGCGCGGCTGGCGGTTACACAGCGCGTTATCACTCGCGTAACTCAATGCACTATATGCGGCTCGGCTTCAAGCTCAACCGAGTGTCACTTTCATACGAGCGCGTATCCTGGTTCATGCGCGTCTTTCGCCGATCCCGTATCTTTCAAAGTCCTCTGCTGACCGCCAACTCAGCGCACTGCTCTCTTCAATCCAACTCAGCCCTCATACCTCAATTGCTCACCACGCTCCTTCAACTCGCGAGTCCTCCTCGGGGCTTTGCGCAACGGGTTATATTTGCCACGCCCTGAGCCTTCTCGAACCTTCCAACCACGCCCTGTGACGCAGTGCTTCCGCGACACTCTCTGAGCCCTGATTGGCGGCTCGCGCTTACCGTCAGCTTCTCTGTCGCCCTCATTCGGTCCCACCCTGACCCTCCAGGCCGGCCCGTGTTAATTCGCGCCAAAAAGCCAAAGGCAGCACAAAGAGACGTAGGCGATGGAGGTGGCATAGGACAATGGAAGCAATGAAAGGACCTAATCTCCTTACTCTACCCAACGCAAAACTAACACAGGAAAAGGACTATTCTCACACATACTATGAAATAACTGAACTATCGCGAGGCTACATGTTGTTTGTGTGACTAACTATGAGGTGGAAATTTAACCTTTATTACACAAAACTCAAAACCACAACAATATATATATATATATATATATATATATATATATATATATATATATATATATGTACATATATATATATATATATATATACATATATATATATATATATATGTACATATATATATATATATATATATATATATATATATATATATTGTTGCGAATATGGAATTTGGCCTCCATATCCGCTTGTAAATATTCCCCTATTTTCTCCAATACTCCCCAACTTTCCCCGATCCCCCATTCCCTAGTCCCATTGCATGTAAATAACAATCAGTAGAGCCGACCTTCCCCTTATTCCCCCATTGAATGTCGTGCCCAGGTCCACCGCACCACACGTAGCCAACTTTCGGACATCTTCCTAGTTATTCTTAATCTATGTCAGTTAAGGCCTCGTTTCCATTAATTATGACTCTTCGTTGCACCAGAATGTGATTATATGGCATCAGTAGTGAGTTTAGGACCTTTCCCATACCTCCTCCCATCTTCTTCCCCAAATAACAACAATAACAACAACTACAACAACAATTACAACAACAACAGAGGAGATGGCGGCGGAGCGGGGGAGGATGCGTCCTCACACCGGCTCGATTAGCTCCAGACCATGCGCTCCACGGGGTTACCCCGAAGGGGCTGGCTGTCAGCTCCTCGTCAGGGGCGGAGCCAGTAACCCCCCCACGCACCCAATGAGAAGCAACGTGCCGATTCCACGAGGCGGAGCTAACGAGCCGAGGGCGTGTCACTCCCCGCCGGATATACGCGGCCCCGCGCCGGATGTGACGTCAGATGCGCCCCCAGCTTGAGACGACAAGACGCCACCTCGAGCGCTGAGAGACCTCCTGCATCTTTTGGGCCGCGCCATCCTGTCCCTGAGCACAAGGTGCACCTTGTGCTGGCCATCGAATACCCCGCTTTCCTAGCCATCAATCCCCGTGTGAGTCAGTTTTTGTCCTGTTTCTCTGTGGTCTGTCGGGAATAATATAAGGTTGTGTCTAAGTGCCTGTCTTTCTGTGATATACCTCTCGTCCCTGTAATCTAACCTTCCGCCTTAATATAACCTCCTCCGGAGGTCTTGAGAACTGAACCCCTGGTGTCGTATTGTGTCATTATAACCCAGCCGGGTGTCTTCTCTTTCCTATTGAGCCAGCGTAGCGCGGCTTCGTCGACGTTCGAGTACAATCGGGTAACTTGTGCGGACACGACGGCCATTCCGCTCGGCCCACCTTAACATCAAAGTCGTGTCCGTAACAATTGGTGTCGAGGAGTGGGATTCGAACCCGGGACTAAATTAGTTAGGCCCAAATTTTGGGAGGGAAAATCGATTCGGAGCGCGTTTCCCGCGCGAAATTATAGCGGCGAAATTTCAATTTGTTTTACGAAAATAAAAAAAATAAAAACCGAATTTTGAAAGTCGCGCTATGGCGGATCAAGACAGCTGGGGTCCGGTAAAGGAGAGTGAGGTAGGGTCGATCCAGGACCAAAATGAGGGACAGGAGGAGAGTGAAGCAGTGAGGGCGGCAGGGTCGCAAAATAGCGTTGTCACGCACGAGGTGGCCACGGCGTCCACGCCCGCGACCGTGGCAGCGCCCCTGGTGGATCCGAACCTTTTTATGTTGCAAATGAGGGCCCTTATGGAACAAATGGGTGAGCAATTGGGAGACCAAATTAGAGGTTTGAAAAGCAGTATGGGACAAATGGGGAACCGGATGGATGCTCAGGGTGAGCGATTAGAGGGCCAAATGGGGGTAATGAGGGACGAAGCGAGGGGTACTGGTGAGGGATTAGACAATAATTTTAAGGGATTAGACAATAGATTAGGGGAAATACAGGAGGGGTTAACGGGGGTAGAAAACAGAATGGCCGCTCAAGAGAATCAAATGGAAGGGATGCAAAAAGGGTTAGAGGGGTTAGAAAACAGTATGGAAGGCAAATTGAGGGACATGAGGGACCAAGCGGAAAGGGAAGTTAAACAAATGGAGCAGCAGATAGAGGGGGTCAGAATGGGGGTAGAAACCAAACTGGATGCTCACAGGGAGGAAATGGAGCAGATGAGGGTGGCATCTGGGCAGGAGATGCAAGTGATGGGAGAGGAGATCAGAAGAGGAGTGAGTGAGGAGGTCGGAGGAGTGCGCGAGGAGGTGAGGCACTGTAAGGAGCGCATGGAGAAAGAGGTGAGAAAGGGGACTGTAAAATTGCAAGGTGGTATAGAGGAGTTGACGCTGGGAGTAGAACAACTGACAGTGGGACAAAAGGAGTTGGGGGGACCAGGTAAAGAAGAACACAGCGGTAATAGAGGGTTTAAAATCGACACAGAAGGAGATGAAAAAGGACGTAGGGGTAATTAAAAAAGAGTGCCAGACGGTACATGAGGACCTGACGAGGAAAATCGAGGAAAATGGACAAGGTGGTAGAGGTAATGGAGGTTAAAGAGCGGGAGGTGCGGGAGCACATAGAAAAAAATAAAGTGGAGTTAGAGGAAGAACTTAAAGGGGCGCACGAAGAGATGAAGGAGATGAAGCAAAAATTAGAAGAAGTGGAAGAAGGGGTGAGCGAAATTAAGAAGCGACGGAGAGAGGATAAGAAAGAGATAAAGGAGGAAGTAAAAGAATTGGTCCAAAGTCTGTGTTCGGATCGTGATGATGTGCTCATTAACCGGATGAGGGATTCGCAGGTGATGGAGGAGAAGCGAAGAGGAAGAGGACCCGGTGTAAGTGGTGACCAATATGGTCGTGCGTATGATGCGCCAGGGGATTTAAGAAGCTTGGGGGTTCGAGATAGGACCCGGGTGTTCGTGAAAGGCCGTTGGTGAGGTGTGTGACAGGTCTGGTGTGCGAAAAGAGGAGGTGTGCGAGAAAGTCCGACTCTGGGGTGTGTGAGGAAAAAGTGCGTGCCAAGGAGTGAGTGTGCTGGCGAGAGTGAGTCGGTCGTAGCGAGTGTGCGAGGGAGCACATGGAAGCGCGGTGTGGTAAGTGTTACAGAGGGTGTGACGGGAGAGTGTGCGCAAGGGTGTGCGCGAGAGAGGTGTGTAACGGACAGGTGCATGAGGAAAGAGTGCGCTGTCAGAAGTAAGGAAGAGTGTCCCACCTGTGGTGAGTGTTACAGAGGGTGTAATGGGAGAGTGTGCGCGAGAAAGGTGTGTGACGGACAGGTGCATGAGGAAAGAGTGCGCTGTCAGAAGTAAGGAAGAGTGTCCACCTGTGGTGAGTGTTACAGAGGGTGTAACGGGAGAGTGTGCGCGATAAAGGTGTGTGACGGACAGGTGCACGAGGAAAGAGTGCGCTGTCAAGAGTAAGGGTGAGTGCGCTGCCAAGAATGGAGGTGAGAGTAGTGAGAGTGACATGGAGCGTGAGTTAGTTGTGACAGGTGAGAGAGGATGTACACCTGGGATGGAAGGATGCACACCTGGAATGGTAGAGCGTGAGTGGGAATGCACGCTGGAGTTGGTGGTGAGGCACGTGGTTGGGTGTGTGAATGAGGGCACACCTGTGATTGTCACAGAGGAGGTGACCGAGGAGGGGGCGCGAAGAGGTGTTTTGGTGAGGTGTGCGACCAACGAATGTGTGCCAAAGTGTTCGGTGGTCAGGTGTGTGACCAAGGCTGTGAGTGGAATGAGGGTTACCTGGGTGTGTAAGGAAAGGTACGAGGAGCATGAGCACGGCTGGATGTGTGAGCAAGGAACGGGCTTCGGGGTGTAAGCATGCAGGTGAAGCATCGACATTAAACGGGTTAGAGGTTAGGTCGACTTTTAGCCGAATCGGGCCCTCGGTGCGTGCCGGGCCTCGCTTTGAACGGCCGCGTCCGTGCTCCACTAGGCGGAGCTGGCAGCCCGATAGAAAGGGTCGTCATGGCGACCACTTTTTGGTGAGACGTTGCCGGCAGGTCGAGATCGGGACATTGGATGGCTCCACGCCGAGGTGATGCGTGGGATCTCGGCCCGGGTAAGCCCCCCGTCCCTGCACCGAGTGCCGGACGCATCCAGCCCGCTGGCACAAAACAACCAGCATCCATTGCTTGGCTTTACGAAGCCGGGGCTTTGGACAGGAATTGGCGCACCGAGAGGCAGTAGTGAGTAGACTGGGTGATGAGGTTAGTGTTTTGGCCCCGAAATTAGAAAAAGGTGAAATTTGATGATTGGCAAAGGATTGGCAGAGTGATGATTGGTAATGGTACAGTGATTGGCAGATGATTGGCAAATTTTTAATTTGTTGAAATTTGATGTGCAAAATTGGTAGTGAGAGGCCCCCGATGTGGTGGGATGGCATCCTTGCCACCCTTCCCATGTGGTGGGGCAAAGGAGCAATAGCTTATGGGGTGTATGGCAGTGAAAACTAGCCCGGGTGGGTTAGGTTATATTGTTAGGGATCTAGCGAAGATGACATTAGGTAACGTTAAGGTTAGTTAGTGACTGATACCTGTAGTGGGGGACGCAGGTAGTTTAGTGTGGTTGATAATGACGAGGGAGCGCAATAGTTAAAGGGACGGACTGGGAAGCGCAAGTTTCAGAAGGGAGTAGTTAGCTGAGATGATGCTGTGTGTGTGAGGATTGAACAGGTGTGATTGCACAGGTGTGCAACTGGACAGGTGTGTGGAGCAGTGTATGAGTAGTGAGTGTTGTGGATCAGCGCGAATGCGCTTGGGGAGAGAAGGGTGCCGGTGGCACCAGGTGTGAGAGCACAGGTGTGCAAGTACAGGTGTGTGGAGAAAGTTGAGTGAGTGGTACGGAGTGGTGTGCATGGTGCGAAGGTGTGGATGGGGGAAGAGTGGACCCCCTTTCACGAGTACCCCGGGGCGGTAGTGTAAGTGTTAGGTAGAGGGTGCAGGTAAATTGTGGTTGGATATTGGCATTGGTGGTGCGGTTGCAGAATGGTATTGTGGATGGGTGCATTAGTGTTGTGGAAATGGCTGGGCGTGTAGCCTGTTAGTGTGTGTAGTTGGTTGGGCACTCCACCACTGTGAGGATGTCGCCAGGTGAGGCCGCAGGTGGGCTCTGGGAGCCGTTAGAGTTGTGGATGGGGCCCCGAGGATCCGGAGGATGGACCCGGGTAGCCCAGTGCCAGAGAGGGCACCGAGTGGGGGAGAGTGCCAGAGGGCCTTCCCCAGGTAGTTAGGTTAGGGCAAGGAGCAGGTAAGCTCGGAGGGCAACTGCAGTGGTGGAGGTGTGCAGGTGGGTAGACCCACTGGGAGAGGTACACGCCCGCAGCCCAGGAAATTGTGCGAGGGCACCGGGAGATGAATCGGGGGAGTGAGACCCCCAAATTGAAGAGCACCACAGTTTGGCCAATGGGAATTGGTTTTTTAGAACCCATAGTGTAAGAGGGCCAATGGTTTGGCCGGAGAAAGACCCCGGGTAGTGTAAAGTTGTTAAAGTCATTTAGGAGATAGTTAGGATTGATGAACCTGTCGCACCATACGCAGCCACCTTACCTGTGGTGATGATGATGACTCCACACCTGTGTTTTCTTTGTTTTGTTGCAGGAGATGAATCGCTGTGTGGATTTGTGAGACGCATCACGACGTGGATGAGACATTGGGGTGATTCCATCTCTCCCTCCCTAGGAGGGACTGATGATGAATTGGTAATGGCAAATTTTGATGTGCAGTTGGAGATGGCAAAATTTTGATGAGAGTTGAAAATGGCAAATTTGATTGGTTAGGAGGGAGAGAAGACGAATTTGGTTTATGGGAGGAACGGGGAAGACAGTAGGGATGTTTGTTGATTTGTAAAAGTAGATGTTTATGGGTAGTGTTGTGTTTTGTGGATACAGTAAGGGGTAAGGGGAGGGGCCATGTAGGTTACCTGGTGGGGGGGGGGGGGGCGTACGATAGGAACGTACCTGTCTCACCTGGTTCCCATGTGCCCCCAGTGTGCATTACCTTATATTGCGTGCACTTTTGCGCCCTTACCACCTTACTCACTTGTTTCTTCTTTTGTCTCCCACCTCCGAGGATCTGGCTTTGGGGTAGAGAGAGAGGAGAGAGAGGTGCTGGCTACGCAGTTGTGGGCCTGCACTTTCGCTGTTGGCTGCCTGGATCGATACACCATATGGACCGCAATGTTTGTGGCCACCCACAATGGACCGCAGCTCTTTTGCGGCCAAGCACCACCCGTGGAAGGACCTATGGGTCAACGTGGCACCTATGCCATAAAGGTGAACCACTGTTAATTAACACCAAGTGCACCACAAGAAGAGCAAGAGGACACCTGCAGGGTTAGGGGTTGTCGAATTTATTTTTATTCCAATGAACAATGGTGACTGCACCGATTGGTGGTGGGGGTGGTGCTTTTGATGCTCGGGAAGGGTGCTCTGCACGTTATTAAAGGCCGTCGGCCACAGAGCACTCGTGGGTTGGTGTATCGATGTTGGCAAGCGCGCTCTCTCTATGCATAACATCTGCATGTGTTCCTCAAAAAACAGGTCCTGGATCGTAGTGTAGATATCAGCGTAATCTTGTAAATAATGCTCCCTACCGGCTGTATGTTTAGTTTGAGAATTCTTTCCGGATTCGGTTATCCTGTGGGTGTGTTTCTGTGAGGAGAAGGGGTGCAACGTCGCAGGGGGACATATTTACTCATTTGTGAATATCTGTAAAACTGTCGCACTCCAGGGTAGAGTTAATGGTAGAGGGAACTACATTGCGTGCCACACTAAAGTAGGTAAAAATTTATCGGGTCGGGACGCCCCGAGGGTAGAGAAGGGTGCAATGTTGCGAATATGGAATTTGGCCTCCCATATCCGCTTGTAAATATTCCCCTATTTTCTCCAATACTCCCCAACTTTCCCCGATCCCCCATTCCCTAGTCCCATTGCATGTAAATAACAATCAGTAGAGCCGACCTTCCCCCTTATTCCCCCATTTGAATGTCGTGCCCAGGTCCACCGCACCACACGTAGCCAACTTTTCGGACATCTTCCTAGTTATTCTTAATCTATGTCAGTTAAGGCCTCGTTTCCATTAATTATGACTCTTCGTTGCAACCAGAATGTGATTATATTGGCATCAGTAGTGAGTTTAGGACCTTTCCCATACCTCCTCCCATCTTCTTCCCCAAATAACAACAATAAACAACAACTACAACAACAATTACAACAACAACAGAGGAGATGGCGGCGGAGCGGGGGAGGATGCGTCCTCACACCGGCTCGATTAGCTCCAGACCATTGCGCTCCACGGGGTTACCCCGAAGGGGCTGGCTGTCAGCTCCTCGTCAGGGGCGGAGCCAGTAACCCCCCCACGCACCCAATGAGAAGCAACGTGCCGATTCCACGAGGCGGAGCTAACGAGCCGAGGGCGTGTCACTCCCCGCCGGATATACGCGGCCCCGCGCCGGATGTGACGTCAGATGCGCCCCCAGCTTGAGACGACAAGACGCCACCTCGAGCGCTGAGAGACCTCCTGCATCTTTTGGGCCGCGCCATCCTGTCCCTGAGCACAAGGTGCACCTTGTGCTGGCCATCGAATACCCGCTTTCCTAGCCATCAATCCCCGTGTGAGTCAGTTTTTGTCCTGTTTCTCTGTGGTCTGTCGGGAATAATATAAGGTTGTGTCTAAGTGCCTGTCTTTCTGTGATATACCTCTCGTCCCTGTAATCTAACCTTCCGCCTTAATATAACCTCCTCCGGAGGTCTTGAGAACTGAACCCCTGGTGTCGTATTGTGTCATTATAACCCAGCCGGGTGTCTTCTCTTTCCTATTGAGCCAGCGTAGCGCGGCTTCGTCGACGTTCGAGTACAATCGGGTAACTTGTGCGGACACGACGGCCATTCCGCTCGGCCCACCTTAACATCAAAGTCGTGTCCGTAACAATATATATATATATATATATATATATATATATATATATATATATATATACATATACAGACTTGGCATTTAATATGGAATTTTTTTTTTCCTTGACTTGGGTTTACTTTCTGAACTCAGTATATCAATCTGGTGAGTTTATTTTACCCTTCGGTGATGTCTTTGTTGAAAGAACCATGTCACTGATTGTCTTTCGCAGCAAGAAGTCAATAACCGGATTATATCACAGGTGGCGTGACAAAATGTAAGGACAGGTACATTTGACGATTGGCTTCACAATCGGGTGTATAAGGGTTGTTGCGTTCTGTATTAGTGGAAAACAACTGCTGCACGTCTACAAAAGTTATTGCGCCTTCCTCTGGAGAAGGTCCGTCAACTTGACAATGCTGTTTGTCATGGAGTGGTGGCTTTACGAAATTCTGGCATGAAACAGCGTGCTATTGCTCGGCAGTATGGCATCACTCAAGGTCAGGTGTCAAAGATCCTGAAACGAAATGCTCAGAGGGGTGTCCCTACTCCAATACCGAGGCCAGGACGTCCACGCAGAACCACAAGGAGAGATGATCGCCAGATGCACCGGTTAGTCTGCAATGGCCGTACCAAGTCAGCTAATCGGCTTCGGGCTGAGTGGCAGCAACTGACAAATGTGCCTGTATCCAGAAGGCTAGTCAACCAACGACTGGTTCAAGCAGGCTATCGTGCCAGGCGTCCCCTGAGAAAGCCACGCCTGACCAGACAACACAGCCAGCGCCGATTGCAGTGGGCCAGAGAGCACCGTCAATGGCAGCCAGGACACTGGAATCACGTGACCTTCAGTGATGAGTCTAGATTTCTGGTCTATCGTCAAGATGGCTGCGTCCGAGTGCGCAGACAAGTGCATGAAGCCCACAACGAAGATTGTATAGTGCCAAGAGTCCAAGCTGTAGGTGGTGGGGTGACCGTTTGGGCTGCTTTTCATGCAGGGGGCAAAACTGACCTGGTTGTTCTGAATGGAAACCTGAACCAGTTCAAGTACAGGATCATTCTGGAAGAAACATTGCTTCCATTTGCCCGTGCAGCCTTTCGAGGAAAACTTTGTCTTCCAAGATGACAATGCACGGCCTCATCGTGCTCACATGATCCAACACTTTCTTGCTGACCATGGTGTCGAGCATATGGAGTAGCCTGCCATGTCCCCGGATATGAATCCGATAGAGAACTTGTGGGCAGAATTAACACGTCAAATCGACACACTTCGACCAGCAGCCAACCTCTGTGCGTGAATTGCAGCAGGCTATTGTAACTGCATGGCAAGCGATTCCTGTCCAAAACCTTGGCAAATCTCGTGAACAGCATGCCTCGACATGTACGTGCTCTCCTGAATGCTCGTGGGGGGCTACAGGAAGTACTGAACTGTAATTTTACTGTCCGTAATCCTAGTCATAATTTAGCTTTTTGTTTTTGTTGAAAAAAAAATTGGCTAATGTGCAAAATAAAGAGATACTTCTGGAAAACGTACAGAAGTTTAACACAGTACTGTCCGTGAAATTGAGTTAGATATCAGTTTACATCACTTTCAAGGATCAATTTATTTGCTTCGAAATGTCAAAATGTGGTATTTGTTTCTTTTAAAAGGTCACATTAACAAAATCTAGAATAATTTCAACATAATTCCAATGAACTTTTGGTTCTAAGTCATCTTGAAAAGTAAGTTCACCCCCCACAAAAGAGATATTCCATATTAAATGCCAAGTGTGTGTATATATTATACATATATATATATATATATATATACATATATATATATATAATATATATACATATACTGTATATATATATATATATATATATAATTATATATATATACATATAATAATATATATATATATTATATATATATATATATATATATATATATATATATATATATATATATATATATATATATATATATATATATATATATATACGTATATATATATATATATCTATCTATAATTCCCAGTAATCTCTGTGTGTTTGTTTGTACGTTTGTCTGTGACCGCTGTTTCTCGACAACCACGGGTCCGATATACTTTAAACTTGCCAGGTATATTGCTGGGGACCCGAGGATGTGCCTTTTCAAGGTTTCATATTAATCGGACAATTACTTACCGAGCTATGTCCAAAAAACGATTCAACCAATCAGAGAGCAGCGAGCTATCGCGTGTGCCGAACGTGGCGGACACACTCTGCCTCGGATGGCACATTTGAGAGCGTATTCATTTATTTCACGTTTTGCAAACTATGTTGCCGCTATGTTTGGCGTTAAAACTATGTTTTAAAAACTAATAAAAACCATTTCATCTAAATAGAGGGGGGGGGGGGGGGGGATTGTCACTGTACTCGCAAGCCGTTCGCCCGTTCGCTTTGGCGTTGCGAATGGACCCAACACATTTCATGGACCAAACCATTTCATGTAAAGCGTTCGCCGTTCGCTTTGGCAACATTTCATGGACCAAACCATTTCATATAAATAGAGGGGGGGATATAATTTTAGATATAGATATAGTACGGGCATGCCCTAGTCTATCTATAATTCCAGTAATCTCTGTGTGTTTGTTTGTTTGTACGTTTGTCTGTGACCGCTGTTTCTCGACAACCACGGGTCCGATATACTTTAAACTTGCCAGGTATATTGCTGGGGACCCGAGGATGTGCCTTTTCAAGGTTTCATATTAATCGGACAATTACTTACCGAGCTATGTCCAAAAAACGATTCAACCAATCAGAGAGCAGCGAGCTATCGCGTGTGCCGAACGTGGTGAACACACTCTGCCTCGGATGGCACATTTGAGAGCGTATTCATTTATTTCCCGTCGGCAAACTATGTTGGCGCTATGTTGGCGTTAAACGATGTTTTAAAACTAATTAAAACCCCGGGGGGATTGTCACTGTACTCGCAAGCCGTTCGCCGTTCGCTTTGGCGTTGCGAATGGACCAAAACATTTCATGGACCAAACCATTTCATGTAAAGCGTTCGCCGTTCGCTTTGGCGTTGCGAATGGACCAAAACATTTCATGGACCAAACCATTTCATGTAAATAGAGGGGGGGGATATAATTTTAGATATATATATAGTACGGGCATGCCCTAGTATATATAAAACACAGTTTGTGTGTGTGTGTGTGTGTGTTTGTGTGTGTGTGTGTGTGTGTGTGGGTGTAATGTTACCGATAGACTCCTAAACGGAGAGGCTCACGTGCATGATATTTGGCATAGACATGGCCATTGAGCCTGGGAAGAACATGGCCGACCTAAAAAAAATTATTTCATCATATTTTTTTACCGTATTTTTACCTCAGCGCATTTCAGTGAGGAATATTATGCACGGAATCTGAGGCGGTGGCAGAGCAGCGCGCTGATTCGCTCCGAGCGATCACGTGATGTTCCTTGCCACCATAAACTCACAGTTACGCGTTCGCATGTAATTCAGAGCGAAAAGCGATTGCGTTTTTTCACATTTTAGCGAGGAACATTGCCATTCACACCACATTGGGTTTTTTTTTCTTTCATCTTTAGATCCATATTTTTTTTCAGCGAGGAATATTATACACGGAATCTGAGGCGGTGGCAGAGCAGCGCGCTGATTCGCTCAGAGCGATCACGTGATGTTCCTTGCCGCCATAAACTCACAGCAAGTAGCATAGATTTTAGCATGATTAGCATTTAGCATGATTTAGCATAGATAGTAGCATGTTTCACATAGATTTTTTTTCAGCGAGGAATATTATACACGGAATCTGAGGCGGTGGCAGAGCAGTGCGCTGATTCGCTCAGAGCGATCACGTGATGTTCCTTGCCGCCATAAACTCACAGCAAGTAGCATAGATTTTAGCATGATTAGCATTTAGCATGATTTAGCATGATTTAGCATAGATAGTAGCATGTTTCACATAGATTTTTTTTCAGCGAGGAATATTATACACGGTATCTGACCCGGTGGCAGAGCAGCGCGCTGATTCGCTCAGAGCGATCACGTGATGTTCCATCCCCGCCGCCAGACCATTGAACATAAAACACAGTTTGTGTGTGTGTAATGTAATGTTACCTCCCCTCCCCCTCTGTCCTCCCCTCCCCCCTCCATCCTCCCCTTCCCCCCCTTCCCCTCCCCCCTCCCATTCCCCCCCTTCCCCCTCCACCCTACCCCCTCCCTTCCCCCTCCATCCTACCCCCTCCCGGGAGATTCCAATGTACACATCAATGTACACACCTCCCGGGAGCTTCATCACGGGAGATTCCAATGATTCTGAACGCTTTGGTTTCAACAGCGTGAAGACGAGCTAGGTGTGAGGCAGGAGCACCAGCCCATCGGGGAGACCAGTATTCCATTGAGCTGCGGATGAAAGCCTTGTATGTGGTGAGGAGCTCAGGTGTGCCAAGGAAGGACTTCACACGACGGAGGATGCCCAGTCGGCGACTGGCTTTGGAGGCCAGATTTTAAATGTGGTTTTCCCAGGCAAGATCATGGCAGATAGTGAGACCCAAAAGCTTGAGTGACAGAACTTCTTGGAGAGGATTATTCAGAAAGTGGATGGGAGGGTTGTCCAGTCGGTCTTTTCGGAGAGACATAGTAAGAGTGTGAGATTTGTCAGGATTGAAAGACATGTTCCACTTGTTTGACCAGTCTGATTTTGTCCAGGTCTGCAGAGTGAGGAGGCTGCAGACTGCCGATCTGAGGGATGAGGAATGGAGCGGCAGAGAGTGGAGTCATCAGCAAAGAGATAGAGAGGTATACACCGCTCAAATAGCTATGTGGAATTCTCTCATGTAGAGATTAAACGGCGTTTGAACTTTGGCCGAGGTCATTATTTACTTTTAATGATGTGTACATACGAATGATGTTTATATAAGAATGATGTTTAATGATGTTTATATTGGTTTTGGGTCGTCCTTTCCGCATATCTCGTGGGATTGTAAGTTGGAGAGACGGCCATGATGGCGGCGAGGGGGATGGAATTCTCTCAAGCAGCGATTCAACCCGTGTCCTTATAAAAGGTCGTTGTCCGAGGTCATCGAGTCCGATCGGTGCAGCTGTGCAGCGATCGGTGCAGTTGTTTATGTGGCACCCGGGAAAGCAACATCATCACAATGAGAACAATGAACGTTATGCGAACACGAATGTTATGCGGGAGTCCAAACCTGAGAATGCTGGAGACTAAAGCTGAAATTGGGAAAACTAAATAGCCTATTTTACTCCTGGAGATCCCAGGATTACCCACCCAAAATGTCGTTGAGATCGGTTCAGCAGTTTTTACGGTACCTTCGAACAGACGGACAGACAGACGGACGGACATTTGGTGAATTATAGTAAGATTGCCAAATGATGCTATTATTATTATTGTTGTTATTATTATTAGTATTAATTAATATAGGATTGTTACAATGGTATCGTTGTTTTTGTTATTACCATCGCCAGAGGAAAGGGTATTGCATTTGAGTCCGTTTGTCTGTTTGTCTGTTTGTCTTTGTTATTTGCCAGAAAAGATTCCGGCAAGTATGTTGATCGGTTGGTTTGTTACTTGCCGGAAAAGATTCCGACAAGTATGTTGATCGGTTGGTTTGTCTGTCTGTCTGCCTGTTTGTCTGTTTTTCTGTCTGTGCGCAGCACTACGTCTACACCATTGCACGTAGAATCGCCAAACTTCACACACATATTTGTCTTGCCCTGGAATAGACTGTGCCCAATTTTTAACTCTCTCGGCCCAAGGCCTCCATTATGATGTCATAATTCAACAAGTACAAAACTTCATCAAATGAAGATGAAATTTCTTGAGCGCCATGTCGGCATAAACTGGTGGGACAAAAAAATAATGATGACGTCATCGGTCACGTGGTTCGGCCGCCATCTTGGAAAAACCGAAAAACTTTGCACAACTATATCTCCGAAAGTGCCGAATAGAAAAAAATTGAGACATGGCTCATTGTAAAGAACTCTCCATGGGGAATAAAATATGTTAATTTATGATGTCATTGGTGTCTCCATTATGACATGATAATTCGACAAGCACAAAACTTCATGCGATCAAGATGCAATTTCTTGAGCATCATCAAGGAATAAATTAGTTTAGAAAACAAATAATGATGACATCATCGGTCACGTGGTTCGGCCGCCATATTTGTCCAAAATGGATGATAAGAAAGTACATTCCGGCAAGTCCTCGGTCTCTGGCCGATTTTTTACTTGCCGGAAAAGATTCCGGCAAGTATGTTGATCGGTTGGTTTGTTACTTGCCGGAAAAAATTCCGGCAAGTATGTTGATCTGTTCGTTTGTTTGTCTGTCTGTCTGTCTGTCTGTCTGTTTGTCTGTCTGTCTGTTTGCAGCACTGCGTCTACACCGTTGCACGTAGAATCGCCAAACTTTGCACACATATTGGTCTTGCCCTGGAATAGACTGTGCCCAATTGATGACGTCATCGGTGACGTGGTTCAGCCGCCATCTTGGAAAAACGGCAACACTTTGCACCTCTATATCTCCAAAAGTACTGAACAGAAAAAATTGAGACATGGCTCATTGTAAAGAACTCTCCATGGGGAATAAAATATGTTAATGATGACGTCATCAGTCACGTGGTCGGCCGCCATCTTGGAAAAATGGCAAAACGTTGCGCCACTATATCTCCAAAAGTGCTGAACAGAAAAAATTGAGACATGGCTCATTGTAAAGAACTCTCCATGGGGAATAAAATATGTTAATGATGACGTCATCAGTCACGTGGTCAGCCGCCATCTTGGAAAAACGGCAAAACTTTGCACCACCATATCTCCAAAAGTGCTGAACAGAAAAAATTGAGACATGGCTCATTGTAAAGAACTCTCCATGGGGAATAAAATATGTTAATGATGACGTCATATGTCACGTGGTCGGCCGCCATCTTGGAAAAACGGCAAAACTTTGCACCACTATATCTCCAAAAGTGCTGAACAGAAAAAATTGAGACATGGATCATTGTAAAGAACTCTCCATGGGGAATAAAATATGTTAATGATGACGTCATCAGTCACGTGGTCAGCCGCCATCTTGGAAAAACGGCAAAACTTTGCACCACCATTTCTCCAAAAGTGCTGAACAGAAAAAATTGAGACATGGCTCATTGTAAAGAACTCTCCATGCGGAATACAACATGTTAATGATGATGTCATCGGTCATGTGGTCCGGCCGCCATCTTGGAAAAACCGAAAAACTTTGCACCTCCAGTGCTGAATAGAAAAAATGAGACATGGCTCATTGGAAAGAACTCTCCATGGGGAATAAAACATGTTAATGATGACGTCATCGGTCACGTGGTTCGGCCGCCATATTTGTCCTAAATGGCCGACAAAAAAGTAAATTCCGGCAAGTCCTCGGTCTCTGACCGATTTTTCATCTGTCTGTCTGTCTGTCTGTTTGTCTGTCTGTCTGTTTGCAGCACTGCGTCTACACCGTTGCACGTAGAATCGCCAAACTTTGCACACATATTGGTCTTGCCCTGGAATAGACTGTGCCCAATTGATGACGTCATCGGTGACGTGGTTCGGCCGCCATCTTGGAAAAACCAAAAAAAGGTTGCACCTCTATATCTCCGAAAGTACTGAACAGAAAAAATTGAGACATGGCTCATTGTAAAGAACTCTCCATGCGGAATAAAATATGTAAATGATGACGTCATCAGTCACGTGGTTCGGTCGCCATCTTGGAAAAACGGCAAAACGTTGCGCCACGATATCTCCAAAAGTGCTGAACAGAAAAAATTGAGACATGGCTCATTGTAAAGAACTCTCCATGGGGAATAAAATATGTTAATGATGACGTCATATGTCACGTGGTCGGCCGCCATCTTGGAAAAACGGCAAAACTTTGCACCACTATATCGCCAAAAGTGCTTAACAGAAAAAATTGAGACATGGCTCATTGTAAAGAACTCCACATGGGGAATAAAATATGTTAATGATGACGTCATCAGTCACGTGGTCGGCCGCCATCTTGGAAAAACGGCAAAACTTTGCACTACGAAATCTCCAAAAGTGCTGAACAGAAAAAATTGAGACATGGCTCATTGTAAAAAACTCTCCATGGGGAATAAAATATGTTAATGATGTCATATGTCACGTGGTCGGCCGCCATCTTGGAAAAACGGCAAAACTTTGCACCACTATATCTCCAAAATTGCTGAACAGAAAAAATTGAGACATGGCTCATTGTAAAGACCTCTCCATGGGGAATAAAATATGTTAATGATGACGTCATCGGTCACGTGGTTCAGCCGCCAGATTTGTCCTAAATGGCCGATAAAAAAGTAAATTCCGGCAAGTCCTCGGTCTCTGACCGATTTTTCATCTGTCTGTCTGTCTGTTTGTCTGTCTGTCTGTGCGCAGCACTACATCTACACCGTTGCACGTAGAATTAGCAAACTTTACACACATATTTGTCTTGCCCTGGAATAGACTATGCCCAATTGATCATGTCATCGGTCACGTGGTTTGGCCGCCATCTTGAAAAACCGAAAAACTTTGCACCTCTATATCTCCGAAAGTGCTGAATAGAAAAAATTGAGACATGGCTCATTGTAAAGAACTCTCCATGCGGAATAAAATACGTTAATGATGATGTCATAGGTGCCTCCATTATGATGTCATAATTCGACAAGTACAAAACTTCATCCGATCAAGATGAAATTTCTTGAGCATCATCAAGGAATAAATTAGTTTAGAAAACAAATAATGATGACGTCATCGGTCACGTGGTTCGGCTGCCATATTTGTCCAAAATGGCCAATAAAAAAGTACATTCCGGCAAGTCCTCGGTCTCTGACCGATTTTTCATCTGTTTGTCTGTCTGTCTGTCTGTTTGTGCGCAGTACTACGTCGACGCCGTTGCACATAGAATCGCCAGACATTACGTACATATTTGTCTTGCCCTGGAATAGACTGTGCCCAATTTTTAATTCTCTCCGCCTAAGGCCTCCATTATGACGTCATAATTCGACAAGTGCAAAACTTCATCCAATCAAGATGCAATTTCTTGAGCGCAATGTCGGCATAAACTGGTGTCGAAAAAAAATAATGATGACGTCATCAGTCACGTGGTTCGGCCGCCATCTTGGAAAAACCGAAAAAAAATTGCACCTCCATATCTCCGAAAGTGCTGAATAGAAAAAAAAATTGAGACATGGCTCATTGTAAAGAACTCTCCATGGGGAATAAAATATGTTAATGATGATGTCATCAGTCACGTGGTTCGGCCGCCATCTTGGAAAAACCGAAAAACTTTGCACCTCTATATTTCAAAGTGCTGAATAGAAAAAATTGAGACATGGCTCATTGTAAAGAACTCTCCATGGGGAATAAAATATGTTCATGATGATGTCATACGCTCCATAGTAAAGAACTCTCCATGGGGAATAAAATATGTTCATGATGATGTCATAGGTGCCTCCATTATGACGTCATAATTCGACAAGTTCAAAACTTCATCCGATCAGGATGAAATTTCTTGAGCATCATCAAGGAATAAATTAGTTTAGAAAACAAATAATGATGACGTCAGCAGTCACGTGGTTCGGCCGTTATATTTGGCAAAAATGGCCGATAAAAAGTACATTCCGGCAAGTCCTCGGTCTCTGACCGATTTTTCATCTGTCTGTCTGTCTGTTTGTCTGCCTGTGCGCAGCACAAGGTCTGCACCGTTGCACGTACAATCGCCAAACTTTACACACATATTTGTCTTGCCCTGGAATAGACTGTGCCAAATTGATGACGTCATCGGTCACGTGGTTCGGCCGCCATCTTGGAAAAACCGAAAAAATTTGCACCTCTAGACCTCCGAAAGTGCTGAATAGAAAAATTGAGACGTGGCTCATTGTAAAGAACTCTCCATGGGGAATAAAATATGTTAATGATGATGTCATAGGTGCGTCCATTATGACGTCATAATTCGACAAGTACAAAACTTCATCTGATCAAGATGAAATTTCTTGAGCATAATCTCAGAAAAAATTAGTTTAGATAATGATGACAAAATAGATAATAGTAAACAAATAATGATGACGTCATCGGCCACGTGGCCCAGCCGCCATATTTGTCCAAAATATCTGATAAACAAAGTATATTCCGGCAAGTCCTCGGTCCCTGACCGATTTTTCATTTGTTTGTTTGTTTGTCCGCACAGAATAAATATGATTTTCTCTGCAACCGTTGGTCCGATTGACATGAAATTTTCACCATAGGTGCAACTCCACCTGTAGAATTTTTTAATGATAATTATGACGTCATAGATCACGTCACTTGGTTCGGCCGCCATCTTGGAAAAACCGAAAAACCTTGCACCTCTATATCTCCGAAAGCGCTGAATAGAAAAAATTGAGACATGGCTCAATAAAAAGAACTCTCCACGGGGAGTAAAATACGTTAATGATGATGGCCTCGGTGCCTCCATTATGACGTCATAATTCAACAAGTACAAAACTTCATCCTATGAAGATGAAATGTCTTGAGCGTCATGTAGGCATAAATTGGTGGAGAAAAAATAATAATGATGACGTCATCAGTCACGTGTTCGGCCGCCATCTTGGAAAAACCAAAAAACTTTGCACCTCTATATCTCTGAAAGCACTGAATAGAAAAAATTGAGACATGGCTCATTGTAAAGAACTCTCCATGGGGAATAAAATACGTTAATGATGATGTCATAGGTGCCTCCATTATGATGTCATAATTCGACAAGTACAAAACTTCATCAGATCAAGATGAAATTTCTTGAGCATAATCTAGGAATAAATTAGTTTAGAAAAAAAATAATGATGTCGTCACCTGTCACGTGGTTTGGCCGCCATATTTGTTTTAACACAAAAGCCTTAAAAACCACTGAAAATACATCCTGGCGAGGGTTTCCAATCTCTGATTGCTCTTTCTTGTTTATTTTGTAATTAGAATACCATGCGGTGGAAGGACACATTCAGCTGCTATATACACCTTAACATGGCGTGTGTTTAAAACATGCGAATGCTTCCGGATTATTTATAGTTAATGATCCTAATCAACTCAAGAGATCATGACGATCATTTCAGTGTATCACATTCCAAATCAGAAAGCTGCAGTGCAACTCTGCAAAAAAAATGCTTCACACACACGGACACACGCACATGCATGCATGCCACACGCGCGCACACTCCTCGTTCATTTATAATAGATTCACTACAACAACAACAACAACAACAACAACAACAACAACAGGCATTTTAAGGCCATTTTCCCTGCCAGAGTTGGGGTTAGCCTCGTTATAATAGATTCACTGATGAATATAATTTGAGAATATGCTTTATTCCTTTGTACTTCCGCTCTTGAGCAATCTCAAGTTACAATGCACCACATGGTGCTTTACATCACTGAGTGTAATGATGTAAATAGGACGTGTAATGGTGAGCGTCCCTTAATTGCATCCCAGAATGTGTAAGTAACTAGCTTAAAAAGATGCAAAAAACAAAGCGAGCTGATGCAGCTTGGTTATCCCTGAAGGAAGCGCTGAAATCACAAGATTACTGGTATCCATCAAAAAAAGTCTTTGATATATTTTGTAAGGGTTAAGGGAAACATCCATTAGCAAACAGAACTTTGGATACAAGGGAGCACCACAAGCACACATCACTGACTCATTGATCGCTTCGCTGCTTAATAAATAGTACCAGCTGGGTCCAAAATTATTTTCCGACACAAAGAAAGCAAGTGGAGTAATCCATTATGATTATGTCATCTGCTTCCTGGGCATTCTCAAATTCTGTCACTTGAGTTACATTCAACAGAATTACAATCATCGATCCTTTCATGTGCGGTTGAAGGAATTTTGAAATTCTGAATGAATTAATCAGTCTTCTCTAATGCTATTGTATCCCTTGACGGACCATCCAGTGGTAGAAAGATCAACAAAGCGAATGTTCTGCTTTATATGTAAACATGCTTTTTCACCAAGCAATTTTCTTTAGAAGTGGAGCCAAGGTTACAGAAACATGTTTTTCCTCAACAGTTTCTCCCTGTGGAGTATAACTTGATAAAGTAAAAGTGAGCCACCCTTTTATGTAAGGGCCACCCTCTTATGTAACTTATGCATAAGGACCACCCTCTTATGTAACTTATGCATAAGGGCCACCCTCTTATGTAACTTATGCATAAGGGCCACCCTCTTATGTAACTTATGCATAAGGGCCACCCTCTTATGTAACTTATGCATAAGGACCACCCTCTTATGTAACTTATGCATAAGGGCCACCCTCTTATGTAACTTATGCATAAGGGCCACCCTCTTATGTAACTTATGCATAAGGGCCACCTCTTATGTAACTTATGCATAAGGGCCACCCTCTTATGTAACTTATGCATAAGGACCACCCTCTTATGTAACTTATGCATAAGGGCCACCCTCTTATGTAACTTATGCATAAGGGCCACCCTCTTATGTAACTTATGCATAAGGGCCATCCTCTTATGTAACTTATGCATAAGGGCCACCCTCTTATGTAACTTATGCATAAGGGCCACTCTCTTATGTAACTTATGCATAAGGGCCACCCTCTTATGTAACTTATGCATAAGGGCCACCCTCTTCTGTAACTTATGCATAAGGGCCACCTCTTATGTAACTTATGCATAAGGACCACCCTCTTATGTAACTTATGCATAAGGGCCACCCTCTTATGTAACTTATGCATAAGGGCCACCCTCTTATGTAACTTATGCATAAGGGCCACCCTCTTATGTAACTTATGCATAAGGGCCATCCTCTTATGTAACTTATGCATAAGGGCCACCCTCTTATGTAACTTATGCATAAGGACCACCCTCTTATGTAACTTATGCATAAGGGCCACCCTCTTATGTAACTTATGCATAAGGACCAACCTCTTATGTAACTTATGCATAAAGGCCATCCTCTTATGTAACTTATGCATAAGGGCCACCCTCTTATGTAACTTATGCATAAAGGCCACCCTCTTATGTAACTTATGCATAAGGGCCATCCTCTTTTGTAACTTATGCATGAGGGCCACCCTCTTATGTAACTTATGCATAAGGACCACCCTCTTATGTAACTTATGCATGAGGGCCATCCTCTTATGTAAGAAGTGATGCTTCTAATCATGGTTACCAAATACAGCAAAACTAGTAGGGCACTCGGAAACCTCCGCCAGGCTGAGCAGGTCACGTTTTGTACCCCACCGATAGGCCGGATCTGCATCTGGATCTGAACCAAAATCTAATCGTCTTGTTCTTGTCACCTTCCCAACTCATCTACCTAGTTTTGTAATAACCCATCCACAACTTTTTGAAATATCAAGCTATATATGGTTGTTGGCCCAATCTCTCAACGGTGAAGAATCACTTTAAAAATTGAAGGATCCAAATCCAGATCTTCACCAATGTCGATCAATTCGTCCTTGTCACACACCCAACATGTCCATCATGTTTCATCCGAATCCATCCATAACTTTCTGAGATATCGTGCTATACATCGCTTTTGGTCCTATCTCTCAATGGTGAAAAATAACTTTAACATTCTCATATCCATATCCGGATTCTGGATCTTCACCACAATCTAATCAATTCGTCCTTGTCACACATCATGGGAGATTCCAATAATTCTGAGACCTTGAGTTTCCGCATAATCCAGGAGAGAATGATAATGATATGATGCTGAGGTGCCAGCCCATAGAGGAGAGCAGTACTCCATTGAGCTATGGACAAACACATTATAAACTGACTAGCTCTGATTATCCAAAGAAAGACTTGGATCAATGGAGGATGTCCAGTCTGCAGTTGGCAATTCGGAGGCCTGCTTTGAACTGTGGTTGGCCCAGAAGAGGTCGTGGCTCATGTCGATGCCCAGAAGTTCAAGAGCCAACCGCATTCAGTGGATGACAGAGGAAATACACTTGCTCTTGGGTTGACGTCATGCATACATTCCTGAAAATAAGACGTTAAGTGAAACGACGTTAAATGGATCAATTTAACTCATAATACTTAATGTAAATAGGAGGGGGAGTTATATTTCTTCACCCACATTAAATACATAACATTTACAGTCACATGAAAAAGTAAGTTCACCCCATGTAAAGTTTTGACTTTTTCAACATATTTCAACATACAGCTATTTGATCTTCATTTCAACAATATTGATAGATAAAGGTGATATAATATAACAAATATCATGAAACATTTACATTTTGTAGTCCATTGTATAATTTAAATAAACATAAATGCAAATTTTGCATGTGGAAAAAGTAAGTACACCCCGACATTTATCACTACTTCAAATACCTAAAATTCGAATCAAGTGCACCAGCTCAGGTGCAAATGATTAGAACATCGTCAGAGAGGATCTTGGAGGAACCAGTCTTATTTAAACCTCAGACATTTAGTTTGGTTTGCTCTTTGTTGTTGAAGTGTGCGGTGTCACCATGCCTCGATCAAAAGAGCTCTCTGAGGCCTTCAGAAAGAAGGTTATAGATGTCTACGAGTCTGGGGAAGGATTTAAAAAGATCTCCAAACAATTTGAAATCAATAATTCGACTGTCCGGAAGATCATCTACAAGTGGAGAAGATTCCAAACAATTGCCAACTTGTTCAGGCCAGGTCGCCCCAGCAAGTTCAGCCCGAGAGCGGACCGCAAGATGCTGAAAGAAGTCTCTAATAACCCCAGAATGTCATCACGGGACCTACAGGTAGCTCTTGCCACTGTTGATGTCAAAGTGCACGAGTCTACCATTAGAAAGAGGCTACACAAATTTGATCTATATGGGAGGTGTACCAGGAGGAAACCTTTGCTGTCCAGAAAGAACATCAGGGCAAGACTAAAGTTTGCCAATGAACAGCTTGGCAAAGACCAGCACTTCTGCAACAATGTGCTCTGGACAAATGAGTCAAAGGTCGAGCTATTTGGCCACAGTACCAGAAGACATGTTTGGTGAAAACCAAAGACAGCATTTGACCACAAGAACCTGATACCAAATGTAAAGCATGGTGGTGGAAATATTATGGTTTGCGGCAGCTTTGCTGCATCAGGGCCTGGGCAGCTCACCATCATATAATCCACTATGAATTCTTCATTGTACCCGAGGGTGCTTGAGGATAATGTGAGGCCATCTGTCAGAAAGTTGAAGCTCAACCGAAGGTGGACCTTGCGACATGACAATGACCCGAAACATACCAATAACTCCACCAAGGAATGGCTGAAAAGAAAGAAATGGAGGGTTCTGGAATGGCCAAGTCAAAGCCCAGATCTAAATCCCATCGAGATGTTGTGGGGGGATTTGAAACGAGCTATGCATGCAAGAAACATGGGTAATTTGGAGCGAGAGATGGGTAATGAACGTAGAGCAGCAAGGAAGGCTGGAAAGGGTGGAAATGCGAATGGTTCGGTGGATGTGTGGAGTATCGTTGAGAGAGAGGAAGACAAATGATTAATTGCGAAAGATGATGGAAATAGAGCCTGCGATGGATGCTGTGAAGAGAAACAGTTTGAGATGGTTTGGTCATGTGTTGAGGAAGGATGAAAGTGACTGGTTGAGAAGAGTGATGGAAATGAATGTAGAAGGAAGTAGAGGACGGGAAGACCGAGAAAGACTTGGCTAAAGATGGTGGAAGAAGAAATGCCGGCAAGGGGTTTAACAAGGGGAGATGCAGAAAGTAGGGCAAAATGGAGAAGATTGTCATGGGGACCGCAAGGCTAACCCCCACTCTTGCAGGGAAAATGGCCTTAAAATGCCTGTTGTTGTTGTTGTTGTTGTTGTGCATGCAAGAAACCCCTCAAACATCGCACAGCTGAAAGAATTCTGCATGGAGCAGTGGGCTAAAATTTCTCCCAGTTGATGTCAGAGACAGACAGTTATAAGAAACGCCTACTTGAGGTTGTTTCTGCCAAAGGGGGCAATACCACCTATTAGAGCCAAGGGTGTACTTACTTTTTCCACATGCGAAATTTGCATTTATGTTTATTTAAATTATGCAATGGACTACAAAATGAAAATGTTGCATGATATTTGTTATATTGTTACGGACGCGGCTAGGATGTTAATTGGTCGAGCGGATGGCCGCCGCACCCGAACAGTTACCCCGACTAACCCGATTCCTGAACGTTGGCCAAAATCGCGCCACAGATATTCAATATGGAAACCTCTAAAGCGACCGAATGTGAAGAGGAAGAAGAAGACATACAGAGGAATAACAGGATTTATTATTTACACACACTAAAGCAAAAGGAGCAGTCAAGGTTATATACAGGGAAATGGAAAAAAAGCAGGAGACACAGTGAAATCGTTAGCTTACCTATTAACAGTCTTAATTAACCCAGGGACAAGACACACAGAACAAACTCACATAGACGAATGGGGAAATTGCAGGTTGGTTTTTGCTGGAGGGAGAAGGTCGAACCACAAGCTGGAAGGCTTGGCAGGGCGCACAGCAAGTCGGTCCTTGTCAGGCTGGGAGCGAGCAGGGCGACGTCGGCACACGTATCTCGTTGCACGCGGCAGGGGCTGGTTGTCGCTGCACGCCTCGGGCTCTTTTGGTCCTCCCCTTCTTTCCAAATCGTCTGACGCGTCTTTCTCTCTCCTTGCGCGTCTCTTGTGGGGGCGTCGTCGTGCGGGTTATATATGCCACGCCCTTGAACCTTCGCAAACCTACTCGATGTTTCTCTCCACACCCTCTCCAAGTCCAACCCCTTGTTCTTGGTTGGTTGAGTGGGGCTGACTCACTCCTCCCCTCTATGACGAGGTGGGGACACGCCTTTCTTCTCCGAGGTTACCTCGTGCGTAATGGAGTCGCGGTGAAAACAGCAACCCACAGCTGCAGCAAATGCGGTTTGCAGGCAGGAAAGGCTTTGGGAATGGGAATAAAAGGGGATCTATTTATTTGAATTCAGTGCAATGGAGTGTCAATTAATGGAAGACAAATCCTTAGCCTAATACACAGAATAAGGAAATAACTGTCAACAAGGGGGAAATCTATGATTGGCTAATGTGAGTGCTTATGAAATAACTACGGAACGACCTTTGACCTTTATACACAGACTGGAGGCAGGAGGGTCCAGAATAAAGCAAAAAAAAAAAAACACAATCCTCATATCCACAACAATATTATATCACCTTTATCTATCAATATTGTTGAAATGAAGATCAAATAGCTGTATGTTAAAATATGTTGAAAAAGTCAAAATTTTACATGGGGTGTACTTACTTTTTCACGTGACTGTAAATAAATTCACACACTTTTCATTGTTTATACTAGCGTGACTCGGCGCGCTCCGTGCGCCTCACCACACGTCGTTTCAGAGGGGTAGGCATCTTTGACCATTTCGGTGTCTTTTGGGTCTTCATGGTGTTTTGGGTCTTCAGGGCCATTTGGGTCTTCAGGGTCTTTTGGCTCTTTGGTGTCTTCAGAAGCTTTTGGGTCTTAATGGTCTTCAGTGTCTTTTGGGTCTTCGGAGTCTTCAGGGGATTTTGGGTCTTAAGGGTATTTTGGTTCTTCTTGGTCTTCAAGGGCCTTTTTGGGTCTTTGGAGTCTTTTGGGTCTTCGGGGTGTTTTGGGTGTTCGGAGTGTTTTGGGTGTTTGGAGTGTTTTGGGTGTTCGGAGTGTTTTGGGTTTTTGGGTATTCAGGGTCTTTTTGAGCCTCAGGGCCTCGAAGTGTATTTTGGGTCTTTAGGTCTTTTTGGGTCTTCGGGGTCTTTTGGGTCTTCGGGGTGTTTTGGGTCTTCAGGGTCTTATGGCTCTTTGGTGTCTTCAGAAGCTTTTGGGTCTTAGGGTCTTCAGTGTCTTTTGGGTCTTTGGAGTCTTCAGGGGCTTTTGGGTCTTAAGGGTATTTTGTTTCTTCTTGGTCTTCAAGGGTCTTTTTGGGTCTTTGGGATCTTTTGGGTATTTTGGGTGTTCGGAGTGTTTTGGGTGTTCGGAGTGTTTTGGGTGTTCGGAGTGTTTTGGGTGTTCGGAGTGTTTTGGGTTTTTGGGTATTCAGGGTCTTTTCGAGCCTCAGGGCCTCGAAGGGTATTTTGGGTCTTTAGGTCTTTTTGGGTCTTCGGAGTGTTTTGGGGTTTTGGGTATTCAGGGTCTTTTTGAGCCTCAGAGCCTTGAAGGGTATTTTTGGTCTTTGGGGTGTTTGGGGTATTTTGGGGCTTCAGGGGTCTTGGTGGTCTGAAGGGTCTTGGGGGAATTAAAGGGTCGTCAAAGGTCTGAGGGGTTTCAGCAGTGTAAACGTAATTAAGAGGGTGTTAATTTTATTTGAAGAAGAAGACGTTTTTTTCGCATATAAACATAGCGACAAACATAGCGACATAACCATACCGGTATACGTTTGCTCTATTATAATAAGATATCCTGTAGCAGTTGCCGCTAAACATACACAATCGCCTTACACCTGCCGAGGACGCAACCACGGAGCGATCGCTGTGCCGGGCTCGCCCAGACCCCCCGGAGACGCTCAGTCTCGCCTTTCCCGGGCTCGCCCGGCCCGTCCGGCGACACCCAGTCTCGCCGTTCCCGAGCATGTCCAGACTCGCCCAGGTCTCCCGGACACGCCCAGTCGCGCCTTTTAAGGGCAAACGCTCCGGCATGAGATATTCGAGTGCTTGTATATAATGCTGCCCGATAAACGGGCTTTTTAGAGTACCCGAGTTGATTTGATGCAATAAAGAAACTCGGACGAATTCCAGCTTTTTGTCGCGTCCATTCTTTCGATTCGAGTTGGAGCACAGCTCCTTCAATCCTGTATTATGCATTGTAATACAGTAAAGCGCGGCGTTACGCGCGCTGCTTGTGAGCAAGGAGGAAGCGGACAAGCGGTAACATATAAACGTCTTTATTGTAAGACTACACTGTAACACTGTACTGTCCCGGGCTGGGCGCCCGGTGTATATCATGAGGCCACGCCTACCCCTGGTGCGTGGCCACCGCCCACTTGGTGCGCGGAATGATGTCACCACGCCAGTGGGCTTTTGTGTCCGCCACACGCGCCCCCCCAGAATTCCCGCGCACCTGGAGGGCCAGTTTGCGGGGCAGACGAATGACCCGGCCGAAGCGCCCCCTGGCGATCGGCGGCGTCCGGGGTGCAGGGATGCCAGGTGGGATGCCCCTGGCTGCCCCTGGGATGGGTGCAGGACCGGGGGGCGGCGTGGCGGCGGGGCTGGGCGGTGCCGGGGGTCCGCCCGCAGGAGGGCGGCCCCGACGTGGGGGTCGGGCCACTGGCGGTGGATGGTCCACATCGAGGTGGGCCGGCTTGAGGCGGTCTACCGAAACGCGGTCAGGAGTACCGCCGATGTCCAGGGTGAAGTGCTTCGCCCCGGTCTCCAGCACGCGGAAAGGCCCGTCGTACGGGGGCCGCAGTGGTGTCCGATGGGCATCGTGGCGGACGAAGACGTACTCCGCCGTGCGAAGCTCCGGGGCGACGTGCGTCGGTGGGTGCCCGTGGCATGCCGTTGGCACCGGGGCGAACCTCTGGGCGGTCTCTTGCAGAGCGGAGCGCTGCTGTGCCGCGGACCATGGTGCCGTGGAGTCGGGGAGGAAGTCGCCCGGCACCCGCAGCGGTTGCCCGAAGACCAATTCCGCCGCGGATGCGCGCAGGTCCTCCTTGGGCGCCGTCCGGAGGCCCAGCAGGACCCAGGGGAGCCTGTCGACCCAGCCGCCGTCGCGGAGGGTGGCCCGGAGCGCGGCCTTCAATGAGCGGTGAAATCGCTCACACAGGCCGTTAGCCTGGGGGTGGTAGGCCGTGGTTCGGTGCAGCCGGACCCCGAGCCCCTGTGCAACCGCCCCCCAGAGCTCCGAGGTGAACTGGGGGCCGCGGTCGGATGAGATGTCTGAGGGGGCGCCGAACCGGGCGACCCAGGTGGCGATGAAAGCCTGCGCGACATCGGCCGCCGTTGTCGACGCCAAGGGCACGGCCTCCGGCCACCGGGTGGTGCGGTCCACCATGGTGAGGACGTAGGTGAAACCCCGCGAGGGGGGCAGAGGTCCCACCAGGTCCACGTGGACGTGGTCAAACCGGCGTTCCGGCACCGTGAACGGGGCCAACGGGGCCTGGGTGTGCCGGTGCACCTTGGCGCGCTGGCACGCGAGGCACGTCCTGGCCCAGCCGCGGACGGCCTTCCGGAGGCCATGCCAGACGAACTTGTCGGCGATCAGCCTTTGGGAGGCCCTCGCGCCCGGGTGGGACAGGCCGTGGATGGCGTCAAACACCTGGCGCTGCCAGCCCGCGGGCACGATGGGGCGAGGACGCCCGAGGGAGACGTCGCACAAGAGGGCCGCGCCCGCGCCGTCAAACGGCACCTCGGTGACGCGGAGGCCCTTGACGGCGGTCCGCAAGGCCTGGACGTCGGGGTCAGCGGCCTGGTCCGCTGCCATCCGGGCATAGTCGATGCCGAGGTGGACTGCGTGGGCGACGGCCCGGGAAAGGCAATCCGCCACCGGGTTGTCCTTCCCCGCGACGTGCTGGATGTCCGTCGTGGTCACCAGTAAAGCGCGGCGTTACGCGCGCTGCTTGTGAGCAAGGAGGAAGCGGACAAGCGGTAACATATAAACGTCTTTATTGTAAGACTACACTGTAACACTGTACTGTCCCGGGCTGGGCGCCCGGTGTATATCATGAGGCCACGCCTACCCCTGGTGCGTGGCCACCGCCCACTTGGTGCGCGGAATGATGTCACCACGCCAGTGGGCTTTTGTGTCCGCCACAACAGTACTGTAAATATATATTTATTTAAAACTTTTTTTTTCAGCACTTTGATCGCCCGGACCTCGTTGCCCGGTCGGCCTCTTCTTTACCTTATAAATTCCATAGTAGCACCGAAGACTTTCCATGACATTTGTATAATCGACTATGTAATAGCGAGCAATAGGTAAATAATCACGACGTTCTGTGAATCCTTATTATCTAATTAGTACAGACGTTATAACGAAACAGCGTTAACCGGGACGATATTCATCGGGGACACCCCGTATCGTACGTATATGGGTGGGTACATTTTACGGTCTTTCCAGAGTGGGGATACGGTGAAGCCGTGAGATTTTCCAGTATTGAAAGGCACGTTATATTTATCAGACCAGATTGTAATCATTTTCAGATCAGCAGAGAAAGAGAGAGCGCAGCTGCAGAATGCCAAGCAGTGTGATGGGTGATGTAGCTGGCTGTGGTTCTATCAGCAGTGTTCCGAAGCTTCTGGTTAGGTTTGTTGTGGGGGGATTTAATTAGTGTGTGTGCTAATGGGCCTGACTACTCTACGTGTCTGTACGCGTTGCCATACGGGACAATGGATAGATCACAGGTCTTACAAACAGGGGAATTAGCATAATCCCTACTCTAGTTAGCACAAGGATCATCCTTGTATGATCGCAAAGATACACTTAATCCGACATCCGGGATAGACAGGTCCCCTACTTATGTACATCGAAATGGTTCTTCTTCTTCACGACAGTCAGAGCATGATACCTACACAGATCTACCTGAATCTATATATCACTGTACCCCAAAATTGATAATGTTATATTTATCAGACCAGAGTGTAATCATTTCCAGATCAGCAGAGCTGGAGAGCACAGCTGCAGAATGCCGAGCAGTGCCATGGGGGTATTGTACGACGCAATTTGAGGAAATACGTATACGGTTTTAAAACTGCTTTCCGAACTGTCTACTCCATCTCTCTTCCAATGCTCTTCCCTCCAGCCATTCAAGTCTTCGCCCCCCTGCCCTCTCGTGTTTTTGTCCCTTTCTACTTTTCTCTACTTTCACCTACCACCCTTCTAATCATGCTTTGCTGCATCTGCGCATTCTTATCCATCTGTTTCCCCTTTGCCCAACCTTGCCCATTGATCCTTTACCCCCTGTTGCCCTGCTGTTCCATCAGCCTCGAGATGAGTGAAAAATCTATGGGTTGAATATATGTCATTGCATCAGCATTTACTTAGAGAATTTCCATGCCGGTTCAGTAGTTTGCATGCATCCACCAAAAAATCTACTTATAAAACTGCACACTATGCCAAAGAATATCGATCAAAACTGGTTGTAAATAATTTAACTTGTTCATCAATTTGACTGGTCGGTAGGTTTAAAAACGTTAAATGCAAGCATTGTGAGGGCAACATGATGATGATAAAGAAACAGGAAGTTCAGAGTTGTGGTCATTTTTGGTGTTGTGGTCTGAGCCACACAAGGCCTTAACTTCACCCACCACCCTCCACCTCCCACCCTCCCTGTATTTGCAATACACAGCTGCCCTCTAAGACCTCCAAGTGTTAACTTTAATGAGAAGAGCTTGAAGCATACCCAACGCATTCACTTTTCAGGCATCTACTTAAAAATCACCAAAGACCTTGACTCCAGAATATTCTGTATAATGAGCAACAGATAGATCACCATATGTTCATGCCATTCTCATGTGGCATCGTAAAAGTTTGAGCTCTTTTGGGGATGTGGAAAGTTTTTGCCAAAGATATCAGCACCGAGGACTCGGTCGACAGTTGGCTATGAAGGCCCATTTTGAAATATCGTCGGCTCAAAAATATATGTGTTTGATGGCAACTTCAAGAAACTCGAGGAACTTACCCACTGCCAAGAGAAAATCAGAATATAAGAAAGATCTGTGTTATTAACAGCCATTTGTGCATTTGAAGTAGTGCCAGAACATGAGACTTATTACCACACGCATATGCGAAGCAAAAAGTGCAGTTAAGCAATTGGTCCACTTCTATCTGTCTCGTCTGTCTGTCTGTTAACAAACGTCAGTTTATGATCGAGGAACGACTTCATTTCAATTGAATGTTTTATGTTGACCACAAATCAGAACATGGACCGGAAAACGAACCTGTAGTTTATCAGTAGTTTGGCTCTGAATCCGTCCCGATCGCACATGTGCGGGGAGGAGATAATGTTTGTGCTCTCTTTGCGTGTCTGACAGTCAAACAAGATTGAAAATCATTCCAAACAGGAAAATTACTATTTTAAGGACGTCATAAAGGACATAGACAACAGGCGCGGATAACTAATAGAACTTGTTAAATAAGGTGGTGTATGAATGAATGAATGAATGATCGTTTTAAGGCCATTTTCCCCGCTAGAGCGGGGGTTAGCCTTGCGGGCCCCATGAAAATCATGGTTCCCTGTTTGAGGCAATGTTTTTATGGCCGGATGCCCTTCCTGACGCCAACCCTTGGTCACGCTCTTTACGATGCGCAGGGATACAGCGTACCTATTCTAAATCGGGGTACACACCGTGATCATTCATCCCCGCAAGCTGGTCCTCAATTTGCCGACCTCGGAAGGATGACAGGCTGAGTGAACCCCCCTGGCGTTAATTCAGCGATCGACCGGGATTCGAACCCAGGATCCTAGGATCCCAAGCCGGCACCCTAACCGCTAAGCCAACGCCAGAAGTGAATCAACGGTGGTGTAGAAGAAGCTAAATCAACGGCGGTAAACTTCGAGGGAAAAATACATTTCAACAACTTTTAAAATGCATATTTTATTCCCATTGAATTATATACCTGGTACTTGAACACTGTAGAACACAAATTGCCAATTGGTACTTTCAAAACCCTTCCGTTGGGCCGTACTTGGACAATATATATTACGGCATTTTACATCATCTCGACTAATTAAATTTGCCGCTTGCAGACTCCACCCATATACATATATATAAAAATGCATTATATACCGTAAATAGATACATTATACATATATATATATATATACAAATACTGTATATGTATATATATACAAATACTGCATATGTATATATATATATATATACATGTACATATATATGCTCCAAAGAGAAGGAAATGAGGGAAATGGGTGGATGTGTGGGTGAGTGGGAGGGGGCAAGATATTCATGAATAAACAAAGGAGGAAAAGGCCAAAACAGGAAATACTTGCTTATAATCCAATCCGCAAACCGCAATAATAACAGTAATCAAAAAAAAGTCAAAAGGTTCTCCATATTGCCTAACCTCCCCAAACACACACACACACCTAAAAAACACCCTGGTTTAATGCCTCGGGCCAAGGTTCACCTTCCTGAAACCAATGCTATACTCTTCCTGATAATGGGTTACTTTACATACTAGTAGCAAATTTAAAATTAAATGTTTACCGATACATACTCAGGCACCTTGAGAAAGGGTATATTGGAAAGGAGCAGACAACACTGTAAGCATGAGTAAAAATGTCTCCCATGACCTGTACTGGAGGGCATCTACGACTGCGTTGTAAATATTTTCATAGCTGAGAATGTACCCTGGACAGGTTAGTGCTCGATCACAGGTTCCTTCCAGCGCAGCCCCCAGTCGGGGAAGGAATTGCCAATGTAGCCCTAGCACAGAAATACAATACCTTCCCCCTTTTAAAAGGTACCACCTATGCCAGCAAATGGGATAATGGGATAATTTTTCCATTCATTAAGAAATCTTATTGGACTCTCTTCATTTGGCATGTTTCATAAATGACTTCCTTTTCTATTATGTCACATCAGATGGCATCATCATTTCCACCTACTTGTGATTCTTGTCCTACAACATCAATTGATATATGATATATACAGAAGTGTTGTTGACCCAATCCACATATTAGTAAAAAAAAACAAGACCGAAAGTCAAACAAAGGCATAGCCGTCTTCCATGATAATTAGGACACCACCTCTCATTGCGTCATCAATGAACCATACACCGCTTCAATTCAGCAACTTTGCAGTCACGACAAAGGGATTGCAATGTTATGATTATATTTACTATATTATTGTTATTAACATTATTATTATTATTACGAAAACAGTACTACTTTAGCACGCGGTACTACGCGCGTGACTTGCTACCAAGGAGGAAGCGGACAGCGCGGTAAGTTTATAGTTCTTTATTCCAAAGAGGTCACTGTAGCACTGGCGCGCTCCGGGCTGCGCGCCCGGTGTATATCCTGAGGCCACGCCTACCCCTCGGGCGTGGCCGCCGCCCACTTGGTGCGCGGAATGATGTCACCATGCCAGTGGGCTTTCGTGTCCGCCACAGCGCCCCCCCCAGAATTCCCGCGCACCTGGAGGGCCAGTTTGCGGGGCAAACGGATGACCCGGCCGAAGCGCCCTCTGGCGACCGGCGGCGTCCGGGGTGCAGGGATGCCAGGTGGGATGCCCCCGGCTGTACCCGAGATGGGTGCCGGACCGGGGGGCGGCGTGCCTGCGGGGCTGGGAGGTGCCGGGGGTCCGCCCGCAGGGGGGCAGCCCCGACACGGGGGCCGAGCCACCGGCGGTGGGTGGTCCACGTCGAGGTGGGCCGGCTTGAGGCGGTCTATGGAGACCCGGTCAGGAGTGCCGCCGATGTCCAGGGTGAAATGTTTCACCCCGGTCTCCAGCACGCGGAAAGGCCCGTCGTACGGGGGCCGCAGTGGTGTCCGGTGGGCGTCGTGCCGGACGAAGACGTACTCCGCGGTACGAAGCTCCGGGGCGACGTGTGTAGGAGGGTGCCCGTGGTGCGCCGTCGGCACCGGGGCGAACCTCCGGGCGGTCTCCTGCAGCGCAGAACGCTCCTGCGCCGCGGACCAAGGTGCCGTGGGGTCGGGGAGGAACTCGCCCGGCACCCGCAGCGGTTGTCCAAAGACCAACTCCGCCGCGGATGCGCGCAGGTCCTCCTTGGGCGCCGTCCGAAGGCCCAGCAGGACCCAGGGGAGCCTGTCGACCCAGCCGCCGTCGCGGAGGGTGGCCTGGAGTGCGGCCTTCAACGAGCGGTGGAATCGCTCGCACAGGCCGTTGGCCTGGGGGTGGTAGGCCGTGGTTCGGTGCAGCTGGACCCCGAGCCCCCGCGCGACCGTGGCCCAGAGCTCCGAGGTGAACTGGGGGCCGCGGTCGGACGAGATGTCCGAGGGGGCGCCGAACCGGGCGACCCAGGTGGCGATGAATGCCTGCGCGACGTCTGCCGCCGTCGTCACCGCCAAAGGCACGGCCTCCGGCCACCGGGTGGTGCGGTCCACCATGGTGAGGACATTGGTGAAACCCCGCGAGGGGGGCAGAGGTCCCACCAGGTCCACGTGAACGTGGTCGAACCGACGATCCGGCACCGTAAACGGGGCCAAGGGGGCCTGGGTGTGTCGGTGCACCTTTGCGCGCTGGCACGCGAGGCACGTCCTCGTCCAGCCGCGGAAGGCCTTCCAGAGGCCATGCCAGACAAACTTGTCGGCGACCAACCGCTGGGAGGCCCTCGTGCCCGGGTGGGACAGGCCGTGGATGGCGTCAAAAACCTGGCGCTGCCAGCCCGTGGGCACGATGGGGCGAGGCCGCCCGAGGGAGACGTCACAAACGAGGGCCATGCCCGCGCCGTCGAAGGGCACCTCGGTAACGCGGAGGCCCGTGATGGCGGTCCGCAGGGCCTGGACCCCGGGGTCGGCGGCCTGGTCCGCTGCCATCTGGGCATAGTCGATGCCAAGGTCGACTGCATGGGCCACGGCCCGGGAAAGGCGATCGGCCACCGGGTTGTCCTTTCCCGCGACGTGCCGGATGTCCGTCGTGTACTCGGACACGGCCGCGAGGTGACGCTGTTGCCGGGCCGACCACGGCTCGGCGACCTTGCCCATCACAAAAACCAGCGGCTTGTGGTTGACGAAGGCCGTGAACGCACGGCCCTCGAGCAGATGGCGGAAGTGCCTGACCGCCAGGTGAAGCCGAAGCAACTCGCGGTCGAAGGTGCTCTAACGGCGTTCGGGCGGGCGAAGCTGCCGGCTGAAGAACGCCAGTGGTTGCCAAGCTCCATGCACCCATTGCTCGTACACCGCGCCCACCGCGTAGTCCGAGGCGTCGGAGGTGAGGGCGATCGGTGCATCGAGCGCCGGGTGCGCGAGCATGGTGGCGTTGGCCAACGCGAGCTTCGCGCCCGAGAACGCCGCGTCCATCTGCTCGGTCCAGGTAACGTCACCTTTGCCCGGCTTCCCTCGAAGGGCCTCGTGTAAGGGGCGCAGGAGCTGGGCGATGCGGGGCAGGAACCGATGGTAAAAGTTTACCATGCCCAGGAACTCCTGGAGCCCCTTGATCGTGCGGGGGCGCGGAAACCCCTTCACCGCCTCCACCTTGGCCGGTAGGGGGACGGCCCCGTGCCTGGTGACGCGGTGCCCCAAAAAGTCGATTTCAGCAACACCGAACCGGCACTTGGTGGGGTTCACGATCAGGCCGTGCTGGCCCAGGCGTTCAAAGAGCATGTGGAGATGGTGTAGGTGCTCTTCGCGGGATGCGCTTGCGACGAGGATATCATCCAGGTAGACGTACAAAAAATCCAAGCCACGCAAGGCGCTGTCCATTAGGCGCTGGAACGCCTGAGCCGCATTCTTCAAACCGAAGGGCATCCAAAGAAATTCGAAAAGCCCGAATGGCGTGATGACAGCCGTCTTCGGGATGTCCTCCGGCCTGACAGGGACCTGATGGTAGCCGCGCACGAGGTCCACCTTTGAAAAGAAGGACATATTCGCCAAGTGGGCGGAAAAGTCCTGAATGTGGGGGATGGGGTAGCGGTCGGGGGTGGTGGCGTCGTTGAGGCACCGGTAGTCGCCGCACGGTCGCCATCCCCCGCCGGGCTTGGGCACAATGTGGAGCGGGGACGCCCATGCGCTCTCGGAGCGCCGCACGATGCCGAGCCGCTCCAGCGTAGCGAACTCCGCTTTAGCTACGGCGAGCTTCGTCGGCTCGAGGCGGCGTGCCCGGGCGTAGACCGGTGGCCCGGCGGTGGGGATGTGGTGTTCCACCCCGTGCTTGACGGTCCCCGCCGAGAACGTCGGCCGCGTGAGGGCCGGAAAACCCACGAGGAGGCGGGCGAATTCGTCCGCTGCCGGAAGCGTACAGATGAACCTGGCCGGAACGGAACCGCTCAGCAAGCTGCTCGGCGAGCCGCTCGATGAGCCGCTCTGTGAGCTGCTCAACGAGCCGGGCAGCGCACATGCGAGCGAGCTGAAGGTCTCAGCCTGGACAAGCCTTCTGCGCTTTACATCGACCAGTTATCCATTTGCACATAAGAAGTCCGCGCCGAGCAGTGCCATGGGCACGTCGGCCGTAACGAACGACCAACGGAAAACCTGCCCTCCGAACCGCAGAGAGAGACAGCGTTTTCCGTACGTGCGTATAGACGTACCATTGGCCGCAAGCAGCGCGGGACCTCAGCCTGCGGTATGCTTGTCGGACGTACCGGCAGGAACGACACTCACCTGCGCTCCCGTATCGCACAGGTAACGGCGCCCGGACAAGGTGTCCGTTATGTACAGCAGGCTGTTGGAATTGCCGACGCTCACCGTTGCCACCGAGCGCCGGCTTGCCCGTTTCCCGACCTGCCGAATGAGCACGGTGGGCGACACTGCCGAGCCTCATGGCCGAACTTGGTGTGGAAGGAACACCAGGCGGGCAGCTGCTGCGTCGGAGGCTGCGGTTTTCTTCGCGGCGGCGGCGGTGGTGGTGGTGGTGGGCGTGGCGTGGCGGCGGACACGAGGTGCGGTGCATCGGGGAAAGCCTCGGGAGCCTCCGGAGCGGCGACCGTGCCAAGACTCGCCTGCGTGTCCAAAGCCGTGTCGTATTTGTCGGCCTCAGCAGCGAGCGCACGGGGTTCCGTTAACGCGGAACCAGCCAAAGCGAAGCAGACTCGTGCTGGCAGCTGGCGTCGAAACAATGCCCGGAATAGAGCGTTCGGAATTTCGTCGCCCATGAGCGCCAGCATATGGTCCATACGGACCGACGGTCGCGTGTCCCCGATCTCGGGGAGGTCCAAGAGGCGATCGGCCCATCCGTCCACCGTAAGGCCGAACGTGGCGAGGAGGAGACGCTTGACCGCCTCGTACTTGCCGTCGGCAGGTGGATTCCTTAGGACCGATACGACGCGGGTGGCTGTGCCGGGCCCGAGGGCGGAGACCATGTGGCAGTACATGGTCTCGTCCACCGTGATGCCTCGAAGTCGGAACTGGGCTTCCGCCTGCAGGAACCAAACTTCGGCTTGTGACTCCCAGAAGTCGGGGAGCTTGATGGAGACCGCATTGGTAGCCATTGTTGCGGCGGTTTCGGGGAGTCAGCAACGGCTGACTCGAATGTCGGAGTCACCAATTTAGCACGCGGTACTACGCGCGTGACTTGCTACCAAGGAGGAAGCGGACAACGCGGTAAGTTTATAGTTCTTTATTCCAAAGAGGTCACTGTAGCACTGGCACGCTCCGGGCGGCGCACCCGGTGTATAGCCTGAGGCCACGCCTACCCCTCGGGCGTGGCCGCCGCCCACTTGGTGCGCAGAATGATGTCACCACGCCAGTGGGCTTTTGTGTCCACCACACTACTCTATTAAGAAACCTGGGCTAATTTGTCTGAAGCAGCATGAAAGCATGAAGCCTAGGCCTATAAGTACTGTGTCGTTGGAAGACCCGTATGCTTTCGATATTTTATGGTCATTTTAACAATCGGTTTGTTTGTGTTTCCAACTGAATAAAAAGCGTAAAGGTAGAGCATGACGATTGTGATATATGACAGGTTTCTACGATATGTTCGGCCTGAACAGCATATAAATCAAAATGGTGATGTGTGGAGAGTCGGCCGTCGTATGCAGTAATGACATGACATCACCCCTGTAATGTGACCCGATCATCAGCTCTTATTGGTGTACGTTTGAGAGGGACATACAGTTGTGGCCAAAAATATTGGCACCCTTGCAATTTTTTCAAATCTCACAATTTTCTCTAAAATATGCTGAAATTGACAAAAGTATTTGGTCTCCACAATTCTTTATTTCACTGTTAATATTACAGAACCTTTGTTTTTTATTCAGAACTTAATATATCCTTTTAAATCAGAAAAAAAGAAATGGCATTGACAAAATTATTGATACCCTCGACTTAATATTTGGTAGCGCAGGCCTTTGGACAAAATAACTGCAGTCAAGCGCTTCCTCTAGCCATGAATGAGCTTCCTACACCTCTTGACTGGCAGTTTGTCCCACTCTTCTTGTGCAAACTACTCCAGTTCTCCCAGATTTGAAGAGTGCCTCTCCCAACTGCTGTTTTCAGATTTCCCCACAGGTGTTCAATGGGATTTAGATATGCTCATTGCTGGCCACTTCAGAACAGTCCAGCGTTTTGTCTTGAACCATTCCTGGGTGCTTTTTGAAGTGTGTTTGGGATCATTGTCCTGCTGCAAGACCCATGACCTTCAACGGAGACCCAGCTTTCTGACACTGGGTTCAACATTGTGCTCCAAAATGCCTTGGTAATCTCCTGATTTCATGCACACATTCAAGGTACCCAGTGCCAGAGGCAGCACAGCAACCCCAAAACATCACTGAACCTCCTCCATGTTTGACTGTAGGGAAGGTGTTCTTTTCTTTGAAGCCTTCATTTTGTTTTCTGTAAACATAGAGATGATGTGCTTTACCACAAAACCTCTAATTTGGTCTCACCTGTCCCCAGGACATTCCCCCAGAAGGATTTAGGCTCGTTCAAGTTTTTTTGGCAAATTCCAGTCGGGCTTTCTTATGTCTCTTTCTCAGCAGTGGGGTCCTCCTGGCTCTCCTACCATAGAACCCCCTTTCATTGAGGTGGCGATGGATGGTGTGAGTTGAAACTGTCATACCTTGTGTCTGAAGGTCAGGTTGAATCCATTTGGCAGTTGATCGAGGTGCCTTCTTCACCATTCAAACAATCCTTCGCTGCAATCTACCTGCTTGAAATCTAATTATTTCTAACAACTTCTAAAAGGTGCCAATAATATTGTCCGGGCCATTTTAGGATTTATTTGTGGAATAACTTAAGATTATGAATTTTTTTCAGCCTTTTTTTTTTGTTCCACTGCAAACCAAAGGAATACAAATGTGGGTAACCAATTTTTTTTTAAATTTCAACAATTCTCTGGAAGAAAGTGTATTATTTGAAAAAAGTGCAAGGCTTCCGATACTTTTGGCCACGACTGTACATACGTACAGACATATGGACAGTCATACAGTGTTCTAGATGACTTTCCCCTACGGGCTATGCCGTAAGAACTTCAATGTTTCCTGTAGACTCATTACATCATGAGAGATGAGATCGTGAAAAGCTTTGCTATCCATATTTCAAGAAGTAGCTTCTCTCAATACAAATCACTTTATAGAGTGTTTAGGTTGGACACAATTGGTAATAGACCACTGTGCATTACAATAGGAGAATTGGACCCAGAACAACAGCCTAATATATTGCAGTCACAGCATCAGGCCTTGTTTTTCCATTCATTAATCAAGGGCATAGCTGTGATCAGACACACATGTATGATTGCGCAAAAAATCCTTGGCTGAATATCCCCTACACAGAGGCCTTATGTCTGCCTTTCTGCTTGCCTCGACTTTTGACATTTACCTTTGCTATGTTTGGATTCCATATTTCTCCAGGAATTTTCTTCCTTTTGTTCTCTTTCCTGCAGGTACATGAGGAAATTGCATTATTCCTCATGACAAATGATGTTTGCTGATTCCTGCTCTCTCAGTCATTCACAATTTCAATTGGGCCATCAATAGTCACATCATAACTATTGTGAGATGTGCTGCCCAAGGTTTGTAAACATTTTGAGATATTGTAGTTGAGCTCTTCCGGCCAAATAGCCCCTCTCAAGGCTGCAGCTTTGAATTTTGGATTGCATGCTGTAGAGATGGACGTGTATTCCTCAAACGGAGACAAAACAAACACTTCAAAGCATCATTTCTGTACTAAGTCATTTTATTATAAAATATAAAGATATGACAACATCACAAAAACAAGCTTTATATTATACTGTAGCAATTCACCAAAATATGGAATGGTTTCAGAATGAGGCAATATGTCTTCCCCGGTATCACAGGCCAACACCGAGAGAGTTAACGGTGTAAGTAATAGCTTCAACTGAGAAAAAAAAAAAAAGGAAAGAAAAGATTGAATGAAAGAAGCGTAAAAGGATGGTGCATACTGACTGCGGGGCCTAGAAGTACACGCACCTCGTCTATAAGCCGTCTTGTTTGGGTTCAAATTCAGACCCGGCTATAAACTGTCGACCTGGTGTTTCACAGGCAGGAGAACTCATCAATGTGTGTGCCGTCCCTCGGATGGACGTTAAAGCATTAGTTCGTTGATGTTAAAGATCGCAGGGTGTCTTTTGTGAAGAGTAGGCGAGCCATCGCCGGCACCCTGAATAAATTACAAATTCCTGTCCTAACTACTGCTGGGAGAGGGATGTCAAGCCACACAGCATGACCCTGGCCTAGAAACTGCTTCTGCAGAACCAACACTCTATAACACACAGTACGGTGCATCGGAAAAAGGACGCTGTACAAGAAGCACACGTACGTTTGAGCTTCTAGCTTTGGTTTGATTCACAGCAAGACTCTAAATTGTCAGTTTGGTACAGTAAGCGGGTGTTGCTCAACATCACCAATTCTCTAATAAGAGTCTTGAATATATATACATAACTAGCAAAAGTACCTGGCGTTGTCGGGTAACAATCAATCGCTTTCTGACGGGAATACGATGTACGCAATCTGGGTCCATCATCTAGTGGGAATTTTAAAAATAGATTGCAGGTACAGTTGACTCTGATGCAGTGGAGTGACACCCTATCCCATGGAAGTTACACTCACAAACTGCTTACGAAGTACCAGGCTATGCTTCTGCAATTTGATAAACCATTCGTGTTAGACAATGACATTATTTTG
>NC_136261.1:32582124-32669624 GCF_964187855.1 Myxine glutinosa
CCCCAAGCCCTCTCCCTCCCACAGATCTCCCGATGTCCCTGCTCTCAAATGTTGTGTTTGTGTGCTTCCCCCTCTCTCCCCATCTTGTCTACCGCTCCCCTTATTATATGTTTTATGTGTCTGTTTGATTTTTTTTGTGTGTTTAATGTTCGCTCTTTCATGAGGCTCGATCTTGTATACAAAAAAGCAAACAAAAAAAACATTCTACTGTCAAACTTGTAATTCAAGCGCTCATGTACAAATATGGCCGCAGGTACATGGTACTGTGTATGCAGTATGGTGGGAGGAAGGTGAATGGAAAACAATAAAGGGAACACAATGGAGTCTGGTAAGATGTGGTAGAACAGGAATATATTGTGAGAAGATCTGTAAGGGGATGAGAGAAGGAAATATGTGATGGTGGGGGATGTGGTTAGAGATTCTACCATTATGCAAATGTAATATATGTATATGGCCCCTATGTAAGAAACAAATATCCAAGCCTGAGTCCCAGAATCCAGTTGAGTACACAAATTTGTGAATGATATTGGTGGGTTTGCATTGACCAGTTTTCAATATCCAGGCCCTGCACGATGTGATGCTCACGAGGCTGTATTTCTATCACATCATTAGCAGCTCCCAGTAACAGGTAAAAAACGCTTCCTCTTCCTTTAGCTGCCGGAGGGGGAGAGGTGTTTGATGAAGATTCTGCAAAGCCAAGGAAACCGTTTCAACAGCATCAACAAAGTTCAGAAAATCCAAAGGTAAAGCATGCAACCACCACCGAGGTAATCAAATTTACAAGAACAAAAAACTCATGTACCTTCATCAAAAACAAAAACACCAATAACTAAAATGAGCAAACAATCATTTGAAATCCACCTTTTTATGGAGGTTAAAACACCGCTGCCAGCTAATGCACATTAATTGTTGGAAATGTAATTATCACCCATGGTTAGCACTAACACCTTCCAATTCCTCCTTCACATTCCCGTCTTCCTTTCCCTTGGTGAAGAAAGTGCAAAATATAATCACAAGTGTGAAGAGTATCAGGTAAAAAGATCTTCTGTGTTTCATTGCAGCTCTTATAATTAATTTTGAAAAGTTTTGAAACTAGAACGTCACTTGGTAGTGTTGAAACACATAGTCTCGCCTCGTGAGCTCATTCTGAAAAAAAAATTCCATCGTTAACAGATCACACTGCTAGTATGGTCCATATACCCGTATCATCCATGCACTCTATTATGTCACATACATTGCCATTATCCATAGCTTTGTAGATTCATTATTAGGATGTTTAACGACCACATTTGTGCAAATTAAGGTTAAATTGCATCAACGAAGATGAATATGAAAACATTTTCAAACTATATTCCCCATGGCTCGTCAATCACATGTATGAAGTTTCACGTCGATCTGTTAAGCGGTTCTGCAGAAGAAGAATTTTTAAGGTGTTATTTTCCATACAAAATGGCTGCCAGACCACGTGACCAATGATGTCTTAAATTTGGTTCTTCACTCACATTGGGTTTTAGATCAGATATGAAGTTAATTTCAGATTTTTTGGATAAGGATTTTCATTCAACCAATTGTGGCTGGAATACCACTTCACCGATGGCATCATCGTCATCGCCCTATACACCCCATGGGGGTTGATGACGTGCAAAGTTTAATTTTTTTTCCTTATAAGCAGTTTCAGAGAAGATGTCCAATTTGTTCCCTTTAATCCAACATGGCTGTCATACCATGTGACCTATGACAGAGATATTAATAAAATATTCTCCATGGGGAGTCCCTTCTATATTTAAGGTTTTGCATTGATCATACAAGTGGTTGCAGTATGTTTAAGGTTTTGCATCAATCAGACAAGCGGTTGCAGTATGTTTAAGGTTTTGCATCAATCAGACAAGCGGTTGCAGTATGTTTAAGGTTTTGCATCAATCAGACAAGCGGTTGCAGTATGTTTAAGGTTTCGTTTTGCATCAATCAGACAAGCGGTTGCAGTATGTTTAAGGTTTTGCATCAATCAGACAAGCGGTTGCAGTATGTTTAAGGTTTTGCATCGATCAGACAAGTGGTTGCAGTATGTTTAAGGTTTCGTTTTGCATCAATCAGACAAGCGGTTGCAGTATGTTTAAGGTTTTGCATCAATCAGACAAGCGGTTGCAGTATGTTTAAGGTTTTGCATCAACCAGACAAGCAGTTGCAGTATGTTTAAGGTTTTGCATCAATCAGACAAGCGGTTGCAGTATGTTTAAGGTTTTGCATCAATCAGACAAGCGGTTGCAGTATGTTTAAGGTTTTGTATCAATCAGACAAGCGGTTGCAGTATGTTTAAGGTTTTGCATCGATCAGACAAGCGGTTGCAGTATGTTTAAGGTTTCGTTTTGTATCAATCAGACAAGCGGTTGCAGTATGTTTAAGGTTTTGCATCAATCAGACAAGTGGTTGCAGTATGTTTAAGGTTTTGCATCAATCAGACATGCGGTTGCAGTATGTTTAAGGTTTTGCATCAATCAGACAAGCGGTTGCAGTATGTTTAAGGTTTTACATCAATCAGACAAGCGGTTGCAGTATGTTTAAGGTTTTGCATTGATCAGACAAGCGGTTGCAGTATGTTTAAGGTTTCGTTTTGTATCAATCAGACAAGCGGTTGCAGTATGTTTAAGGTTTTGTTTCGTATCAATCAGACAAGCGGTTGCAGTATGTTTAAGGTTTTGCATCGATCAGACAAGCAGTTGCAGTATGTTTAAGGTTTTGCATCGATCAGACAAGCAGTTGCAGTATGTTTAACGTTTCGTTTCGTAACAATCAGACAAGCGGTTGCAGTATGTTTAATGTTTCGTTTCGTATCAATCAGACAAGCGGTTGCAGTATGTTTAAGGTTTCGTTTCGTATCAATCAGACAAGCGGTTGCAGTATGTTTAAGGTTTCGTTTCGTATCAATCAGACAAGCGGTTGCAGTATGTTCAAGGTTTAGTTTCATAACAATCAGACAAGCGGTTGCAGTATGTTTAAGGTTTCGTTTCGTATCAATCAGACAAGTGGTTGCAGAGAAAAAAAATTAAAGTGAAAAAATATATATTTGGATACATACACACACACAAACACACACACACACACACACACACACACACACACACACACACACACACACACACACACACACACATACACACACGTGCATGTGCACGTGTTGGAATAGCCTCGCAATCCCTTCGAGGCGAGACTATCAACATTAGGCGACCTAACTTTATTCAAGAATCAAGGAAAATTTGTCCTACAGGTTTGGCCTTTGTCTTCGTCATAAACTCCATTTGGGTGTGCATGATGGTTTTGACTGGTCCTCGCTACAGATAATAATTGTTCACAAATGGGGATTTTGTCAAAAGCTTTGATGGTTTCTTGGGATGCACTTGTCACAGGATGCTGATATGCTAATAGTTTGCTATTGCATTTTTCAGGGAAATGTCCACTATGGCCGATGAAGCTAATCTTAGCTCTTTAGCTAAAGCTAAACTTAGCTCCCCCAGATCTGTGCCTCGACACAATCCTGTCTCTGAGCTCTGCAGGCAGTTCCTTCGGCCTCATGGATTGGTTTTTGCTCTGATATGCATTGTCAGCTGTGAGACCTTAAATAGACAGGTGTATGCCTTTCCAAATCATGTCCAATCAATAGAATTTACCACAGGTGGACTCCAATCAAGGTGTAGAAACATCTCAAAGATGATCAAGAGAAATCGGAGGCACCTGAGCTAAATTTCAAGTGTCATGGCAATGGGTATGAATACTTATGTAAATGTGATATTTCAGTTTTTTATTTTTGATAAATTTGCAAAACTTTCTAAAATCCTGTTTTCTCTTTGTCATTATGGGGTATTGAGTGTAGATTGATGAGGGAAAAAATGAATTTAAACGATTTCAGCATAAGGCTGCAACACAACAAAATGTGAAAAAAGGGAAGGGGTCTGAATACTTTTTTTGTTTGAGAAATTTTGGGGAAAAAAAACAATTAAAATTTTTATTTTTCCAACTTAAATCTTCAACTTCAGTTGTTTATCAAATGTAATATCACGTATATTACAAATGCATTTGTGCAAAATAATTGTTTGAATTATGATTGGTGTAAACCATGACAAAACAGCAACTCAGGCACAGTCATCTATCGACAGTCATGTGAAAAAGTAAGTACACCCATGTAAAGTTTTGACTTTTTCAACATATTTCAACATACAGCTATTTGATCTTCATTTCAACAATATTGATAGATAAAGGTGATATAACATAACAAATATCATGAAATATTTACATTTTGTCGTCCATTGTATAATTTAAATAAACATAAATGCAAATTTCGCATGTGGAAAAAGTAAGTACACCCTTACATTTATCACTACTTCAAATACCTAAAATCAGAATCAGGTGCACCAGCTCAGGTGCAAATGATTAGAACATCGTTCGAGAGGATCTTGGAGGAACCTGTCTTATTTAAACCTCAGACATTTAGTTTGGTTTGCTCTTTGTTGTTGAGTGTGCGGTGTCACCATGCCTCGATCAAAGGAGCTCCCTGAGGCCTTCAGAAAGAAGGTTATGGATGCCAACGAGTCTGGGAAGGGATTTAAAAAGATCTCCAAACAATTTGAAATCAATCATTCGACTGTCCGGAAGATCATCCACAAGTGTAGAAGATTCCAATCAACTGCCAACTTGATCAGGCCAGGCCGCCCCCGCATGTTCAGCCCGAGAGCAGACCGCAAGATGCTGAAATAAGTCTCTAAGAATCCCAGAATGTCATCACGGGACCTACAGGTAGCTCTTGCCACTGTTGATGTCAAAGTGCACGAGTCCACCATTAAAAAGAGGCTGCACAAATTTGATCTACATGGGAGGTGTGCCAGGAGGAAACCTTTGCTGTCCAGAAAGAACATCAGGGCAAGCCTAAAGTTTGCCAATGAACACCTTGGCAAAGACCAGCACTTCTGGAACAATGTGCTCTGGACAGATGAGTCAAAGGTAGAGCTATTTGGCCACAGTACCAGAAGACATGTTTGGCGAAAACCAAAGACAGCATTTGACCACAAGAACCTGATACCAACTGTAAAGCATGGTGGTGGAAATATTATGGTTTGGGGCTGCTTTGCTGCATCAGGGCCTGGGCAGCTCACCATCATAGAATCCACGATGAATTCTTCATTGTACCAGAGGGTGCTTGAGGATAATGTGAGGCCATCTGTCGGAAAGTTGAAGCTCAACCGAAAGTGGACCTTGCAACATGACAATGACCCTAAACATACCAGTAAATCCACCAAGGAATGGCTGAAAAGAAAGAAATGGAGGGTTCTGGAATGTCCAAGTCAAAGCCCGGATCTAAATCCCATCGAGATGTTGTGGGGGGATTTGAAACGAGCTGTGCATGCAATTGTGCATGTTGAATATTGCAATTGTGCAACAATTTTTTGTTGAATAAATTATTGCAAAGTCAATTTTTCATTGTTTTTTGTTCAATTAGATCACCTTTATCTATAGATACTGTTTAAATGAAGATCAAATATTGATATGTCCACATATGTTAAAAAGATTTAAAAAACATTTCATGGGGTGTACTTACTTTTTCCACATGCGAAATTTGCATTTATGTTTATTTAAATTATACAATGGACTACAAAATGTAAATGTTTCATGATATTTGTTATATTATATCACCTTTATCTATCAATATTGTTGAAATGAAGATCAAATAGCTGTATGTTGAAATATGTTGAAAAAGTCAAAACTTTACATGGGGTGTACTTACTTTTTCACGTGACTGTATATATCAACATATGTGGGCAGTGTCTGTGTTGTCAATGAACTACTCCCTCAAACTTTTGTTTCCATGGTTGTGAGGTGTTTTTAATTATGTGGTGTTGAGATGTTTTTAATTTTGTGGTGGTGAGGTGTTTTGAATTATGTGATGGTGAGGTGTTTTGAATTACATGGTGATGAGGTGTTTTAAATTACTTGGTGATGAGGTGTTTTAAATTAGGTGGGGTGAGATGTTTTAAATTACCTGGGGTGAGGTGTTTTGAATTACGTGGGGGTGAGGTGTTTTGAATTACATGGTGGTGAAATGTTTTAAATTACGTGGTGATGAGGTGTTTTAAATTATGTGGTGATAAGGTGTTTTAAATTAGGTGGGGTGAGGTGTTTTAAATTACCTGGGGTGAGGTGTTTTGAATTACGTGGGGGTGAGGTGTTTTGAATTACATGGTGGTGAAATGTTTTAAATTACGTGGTGATGAGGTGTTTTAAATTATGTGGTGATAAGGTGTTTTAAATTAGGTGGGGTGAGGTGTTTTAAATTACGTGGGGGTGAGGTGTTTTCAATTACGTGGGGGTGAGGTGTTTTTTATTACGTGGTGGTGAGGTGTTTTAAATTAGGTGGGGTGAGGTGTTTTGAATTATGTGGGGGTGAGGTGTTTTGAATTACGTGGTGTTGAGGTGTTTTGAATTACTTGGTGGTGAGGTGTTTTATATTACGTGTGGGTGAGGTGTTTTGAATTACTTGGTGGTGAGGTGTTTTTAATTACGTGGTGGTGAGGTGTTTTTAATTTCGTGGTTGTGAGGTGTTTTTCATTATGTGGTGGTGAGGTGTTTTTAATTACGTGGTGGTGAGGTGTTTTAAATTACGTGGTGGTGAGGTGTTTTTAATTACGTGGTGGTGAGATGTTTTGAATTACGTGGGGATGAGGTGTTTTTAATTACATGGTGGTGAGGTGTTTTCAATTACGTGGTGGTGAAGTGTTTTTAATTACATGGTGGTGAGGTGTTTTTAATTACGTGGTGGTGAGGTCTTTTCAATTACGTGGTGATGAGGTGTTTTAAATTACTTGGTGGTGAGGTGTTTTAAATTAAGTGGGGGTGAGGTGTTTTAAATTACTTAGTGATGAGGTGTTTTGAATTAGGTAGTGTTGAGGTGTTTTAAATTACGTGGTGGTGAGGTGTTTTGAATTACGTGGTGGTGAGGTGTTTTTAATTACGTGGTGGTGAGATGTTTTGAATTACGTGGGGATGAGGTGTTTTTAATTACATGCTGGTGAGGTGTTTTCAATTACGTGGTGGTGAAGTGTTTTTAATTACATGGTGGTGAGGTGTTTTTAATTACGTGGTGGTGAGGTCTTTTCAATTACGTGGTGATGAGGTGTTTTAAATTACTTGGTGGTGAGGTGTTTTAAATTAAGTGGGGGTGAGGTGTTTTAAATTACTTAGTGATGAGGTGTTTTGAATTAGGTAGTGTTGAGTTGTTTTAAATTACGTGGTGGTGAGGTGTTTTGAATTACGTGGGGGTGAGGTGTTTTGAATTACTTGGTGGTGAGGTGTTTTTCATTTCCTGGTGGTGAGGTGTTTTGAATTACGTGGTGGTGAGGTGTTTTGAATTGTGGTGATGAGTTGTTTTGAATTATGTGGTGTTGAGGTGTTTTGAATTACGTGGTGGTGAGGTGTTTTGAATTATGTGGTCGTGAGGTGTTTTGAATTATGTGGTGGTGAGGTGTTTTAAATTACTTGGTGGTGAGGTGTTTTAAATTACGTGGTGGTGAGGTGTTTTGAATTACGTGGTGGTGAGGTGTTTTGAATTACGTGGTGGTGAGGTGTTTTGAATTACGTGGTGGTGAGGTGTTTTGAATTACGTGGGGGTGAGGTGTTTTGAATTACTTGGTGGTGAGGTGTTTTTCATTTCCTGGTGGTGAGGTGTTTTGAATTACGTGGTGGTGAGGTGTTTTGAATTATGTGGTGGTGAGGTGTTTTGAATTACGTGGTGGTGAGGTGTTTTGAATTATGTGGTCGTGAGGTGTTTTGAATTATGTGGTGGTGAGGTGTTTTAAATTACTTGGTGGTGAGGTGTTTTAAATTATGTGGTGGTGAGGTGTTTTGAATTACGTGGTGGTGAGGTGTTTTGAATTACGTGGTGGTGAGGTGTTTTGAATTATGTGGTGGTGAGGTGTTTTGAATTATGTGGTGGTGAGGTGTTTTGAATTATGTGGTGGTGAGGTGTTTTGAATTACGTGGTGGTGAGGTGTTTTGAATTATGTGGTGGTGAGGTGTTTTGAATTACGTGGTGGTGAGGTGTTTTGAATTATGTGGTGGTGTGGTGTTTTGAATTATGTGGTGGTGAGGTGTTTTGAATTACGTGGTGGTGAGGTGTTTTGAATTATGTGGTCGTGAGGTGTTTTAAATTACGTGGTGGTGAGGTGTTTTGAATTACTTGGTGGTGAGGTGTTTTCAATTACGTGGTGGTGAGGTGTTTTGAATTACGTGGGGTTGAGGTGTTTTGAATTACGTGGTGGTGAGGCGTTTTGAATTACGTGGGGTTGATGTGTTTTGAATTACGTGGTGGTGAGGTGTTTTGAATTACGTGGTGGTGAGGCGTTTTGAATTACGTGGTGGTGAGGTGTTTTGAATTACGTGGTGGTGAGGTGTTTTGAATTACGTGGTGGTGAGGTGTTTTGAATTACGTGGGGTTGAGGTGTTTTGAATTACGTGGTGGTGAGGTGTTTTGAATTACGTGGTGGTGAGGTGTTTTGAATTACTTGGTGGTGAGGTGTTTTCAATTACGTGGTGGTGAGGTGTTTTGAATTACGTGGTGGTGAGGTGTAATCGTCCCAAACTTCCAGTCTGCACCTACCCCTCCCCTATGTATGTGCTGAGGGGTTCTTTTTTTAATTGTTTTTTTTTTTCAACCTAAATCTTCAACCTAAATTGCCTATAAAAATGTAATATCACAAACGCTACAAATAAATTTGTGCAAAATAATTGTTTATATTATGATTCGTTTAAATTATGACATCACAGCAACTCAGGTACAGTCATTATCCTCAGCTAAAACAAGCCCGTATTACGTGATGGTGAAGGGAGCCAAGCTTGTACATACATGATACATGATACATGTTCTCCAGACTTGGTGTAATGGTTGGAACATCTGCTTTGACTCTTGGAGATCGGTGGTTCATACTCAAGCTGAGTCATAAGACTTTACAAATGGCATGTGCCGCCTCCTTCCTTGACGCTCTGCATTGGGATAGATTACGGGCAAACAATGCTGCGAAAGCAATGGCAAACCACCCAGTGCAACCGTTGCCAAGAAACTGCTTCGGTAGCACTGTTGCTCCATAAAGCATGTGGTACGTCAGGATCAAGGAAATAAATAACCCAACATCTCTCTTCCCCCTCAACCCAGGTAAATTTGGCCGATAAACTGATACCTTCAATAGGTAGCCAGATGAGACAGATGCCTCTATCAAAGTTCCTTGTACCCTGATAAAGGAGTCTAGCGGTGAGAGGCACCTGGGGCTGTTACATCCATTTTCTCAATGGTCTGAACAGAAAGGGAATTAACATATTTTTTTATAAACCAATATTCTGGCATATTATGAAAGCTTATAGCTTAAGGGGGAAGAAAATCATGTTTAATTCATTTTGTTTGATGTGAAAAAGCTTTTGTCATATTCCGATTGTTTTTCTAAAACCCTCACATTTCGTTGTGCTCCCATAAAAATCCAGAAGCATGATGCAATCTTGTGCGCTGGATAACTAATGAACGCTCGTTTGAACACATGAACACATGTTTTACTGGTCTTGAGCAAATAAGGGTTATATTGTGATTAGATTGGTTGTTCCACAGGCTGGTGCAGAGTCAGCACACTCACCTTTGACCTGCTGATGTGGGTTTCATTCTCTTAAGGTTCTTAAGCTGGGTTCCCATCCACCAGCATGTCGTTGGCACCTTGGAATAAATTCCAAATTCAACGTCACGTGGACGTCAGGCCTGGCCAAACCTGTGGGTGATCCCACAGGACAACGAGATTAATTATAGCCATTAAATAAGAATTGGTAACAGAGGGATTAGGAGGTTGGTGACCTAACTAATGAGAATTATTGTATTTAGAAAAACAAGCACACAAAATATATAAAATGTCATAGCCCCTGTGGTTCTTGTAATTTTTAAAATAGCTTTATAGCTTTAAAATGGAACAAGTCAGTAGATGACGATGGTTCACGAGCGAGCGGTATTCAATTTTTTTTTTTTTTTTTTTTTTTTTTGTATACAATATCGAGGCTCGTGAAAGAGCGAACATTAATCACATGAACACACAGAAAGACAAACCGACACATAAAACATATAACATAGGGAGCGGTAGACAAGATGGGGAGAGAGGGGGAAGGACACAAACACAACATTTGAGAGCAGGGACCGAGAGACATGGAGACATCGAGAGATCTGAGAGAGGGCGAGGGCTTTGGGGGGGGGGGGGGGCGTGGGAAGGGGGCAGTGGGAGAGGTATAAAACATATGGACACTGCCAGGACTTCCAGGAAAGAAATTGGAATTTCAAACAAGGTGGATCTGGGGTGAATTAGCGGGGGTAGAAAAGATCAAGGTTTTGGATGGGGGAAGATAAGAGATGGTGGTGAACAGCTGTTTTAAAGACCTGGAGGGAGGAGTGGGATTGAAGGGAGTGAGGGAGTTTGTTCCAGAGGCGGGAGAAAAGAGGAATGAAAGAGTGAAGGTGAGCGGAGAGCCGAGATTTCGGCAGTTTAACCATCAGAGGGTTGCTGGCAGATCTTGTGCGACCTGTAGGAATATTTGGGGGACAGAGCACAGAGAGAGCTGGGGGTGCAAGGCCGGAGAGGAGTCGGTAGAAGACAGAAAGACCACCTACCTGCCTGCGGTGAGTGAGTGAAAGGCCCTCAGAGATAGCTTCATCGCGGGAGATTCCAATAATTCTGAAAGCTTTGGTTTCAACAGCGTGAAGCCGAGCTAGGTGTGAGGCAGGAGCACCGGCCCATAGGGGAGAACAGTATTCCATTGAGCTGCGGATGAAAGCCTTGTATGTGGTGAGGAGCTCAGGTGTGCCGAGGAAGGACTTCGCACGACGGAGGATGCCCAGTCGGCGACTGGCTTTGGAGGCCAGCTTGGAAATGTGGTTTTCCCAAGAAAGATCATGGCAGATAGTGAGACCCAAAATCTTGAGCGACAGAACTTCTTGGAGAAGCGACAAAATCTTGGAGCGACAGAACTTCTTCTTGCGCCTTCAATGACAAAGGACGGACTATAACCGAAACAGGCCCGGACAGGCCAGGCCTGGAAATGTCAGAACGAAGGTTACTGACCTTGAAATGAGATAGAAAATAATGTATAATCAGTTATGAGGTTAGTTAGCTCCACAATACCGAAAATTCGGTGAAAAATAAAATGAAATAAAAACAATAACTAATAAATAAATGAAAAAAAAATATGAAAACTCGAGCTCCGTGAGGCTAGACACATGACATTGGCCTAACCAAATATCGAAACCCCTGTCAGATTCCACCAAACCCCTCGGAGATGTAGCTTGAACTCGATTACCCCCTAAAAAGACATCTTTTTCGGGCGTGGCTCCGCCCACAATGGGCGCAATACGCCCACTCTAGGCAGGGCACTACTAGATCATGATATCAACCTCCCACCCAAGTTTCATCAAGATCAGATGATATCATCGGGTAGTTATGCTGCGGACAGACAGACACACACACACACACACACACACACACACACACACACACACACACAGACAGACACACGCACACACATGACGAATATAGTGGTCACTTGATAACTCGTGAACCAATTATACTCATCATTATGTTGTCCAATAAATAGTTATACACATCCACAAAATGGCCGCCACTCAGCAATCTTTCATCAGATTGTGAAAGAAAATGAACATTTATGGTCGCTGGTCAGCGTCTTTGATCAGACTGCGGAAAAAATGAACTGCAATGGCCGCCAGTCAGCCATCTTGGATCAGATTGCGAAAAAAATGAACTGCAATGGCCGCCAGCCAGCCATCTTGGATCAGATTGTGAAAAAAATGAACTGCAATGCTCACCAGTCAGCCATCTTGGATCTGATCTCGATAGACAATGACATGACGTGTATATGTAAGTCATCATTCGTTTTCTTTGTGCTAAGTTTGAACGAGATCTGTAAATGCATGTCCGAGAAATTGTTAAGGACGTATTCAATATTGTTTTTGTTTTTTTACAACTAAAATGGCCGCCAGTCTACCGGTCGGCTATGTTTGATAATATCGCAAAATAAAGTGAGGTGCATGTGTATGCCGTCATGTGCTGTGCTTGTGCCAAGTTTGAGCAAAATCAGACCATTTCGAGCTCCGTGAGGAGCAGGTTTGAATATCAGGTTTGAATACTGACCCAGCTGACCCAGACCACGCATGTTCAATAAATGTTTGGGGACAGGTTTAGGTAACAAAATGGCCGCCAGTCGGCCATATTGGATCTGATCTCGAAAATAAATGAATTTCTTAAGTAAGCTATAATTCATTATATTCAAACTTATTATGTGTCTTAGGGTAAGGCTGTGTCTCCCATTAATTTAAATACTCCATTGCACCAAGTGAAATAAGAGTAGATCCATATATGTTTGCCAAGTTTGAACAAAATTGGTCCATACATGTGTGGGATATGGGTGCGGACGCACAGACGGACGAGACCCAATCCAAAACCCACCGTTTTGGACCAAGTCCAATGGGGGCTAAATAGACAATTTCAGCATAGACACTTTCTAGGCAGCAATGAAGTGTTGGGGGGCTGGCAGGATAAACGATAGAGGTACACACACTCACCTCCAAGCTGTTGAGGCTGGGTTTGAATACTGACCCAGCTATATATACTGTCCTCCCTGTGTCTCATAGGCAGGGTGATTCATCAATGTGTGCGCCAACCCTTGGATGGATGTTAAATCGGGCGTCTCGTCTGCCGTTAAGGATGCCAATGTGTAGTGTCCTTCACGAAGAGTAGGCGAGCCATCGCCGGCACCATAAAAAAACAAGAAGGAGCAATCAGAGATTGCAAACCCTCACCAGGACGTGTTTGTGAGGTGTATTTTGTGAGGTGTTTCTGTACATTCTTTTATTATTTTGCACAACCCCACTCTCATCAGACACGCATTACACAAGACATCCTCTTTATAAAACTGAATTTAGTATTGTATTTGAAATATTTTTTTTAATGAGGCTGTCCTTGGCGTCTTTTGAGTCCCCAGGGTCTTTTGCATCCTCGGAGTATTTTTGGGTCATCAGGGTCATATGGCTCTTTTTGGTATTTTGGGTCATTTTGGTATTTTGAGTCCTCGGGGACTTTTGGGTCTTTGGAATCATCAAGGTCTCTTGGGTCTTCATGGGACCTCGGGATCTTTTGGGTCTTCTGAGTCCTCAGGGTATTTTGGGTCCTTGGGGTCCTCTGGTCTTCATGGTATTTAAGGATCTTCAGGGTATGTTGGGGGTCTTGGTGGACATAAGGGTATTGAGGGGTCTTAAGGGTCTTGAGGGGTCTTAAAGGTTCAAAGGTCCAATGGGTCTCAATAGTCCAAAGTGTCGAAAGGTACATTCCAATTGCACATAATTAAGACATACGTAATTAATAGACAAGATGCCACAGACTTCAAACAGTACATAATTAATAGATATTGTTGTGGATATGAAAATGTTTTTTTTTTGTTGTTGTTGTAGTGTAAATTGTTGTAAAGAGCACCCTTTGTAAATGTCATGATCCTTGTAAATACCTCCGTAGTGTGAAGGTCAAAGGGCGTCTCGGTAGTTATTCCATAAACACCACACTGCAGGACACGATAAAACCCTTGTTCAGTAGCTTATATCTTATTATGTGTCTTAGGGTAAGGCTGTGTCTCCCATTAATTTAAATACTCCATTGCACCAAGTGAAATAAGAGTAGATCCCCTTTCATTTCATTTCAATGGGCAACTGCATTTTGGGCGGTTTTCTTCAACCACCATTGGCCACGAGGCAGGGTTGGGAAAGAAGGGCGTGTCTCCACCTCGTCATAGAGGGGAGGAGTGAGCCAGCCCCGAACAACCAACCGAGCACGAGGGGTTTGGTTTGAGAGGGCGGAGGAAGAGCGTTTGGGGGAGGTTCGCAAAGGTTGAGGGGCGGGGCCTATATAACCCGCCGCGGGGTGTCCCCCAAAGAGATGAGCGGGAGAGAAGTGAGAGAAAGGCTGAGCTGAGCTGCGTGGAGAGGTACACGAAAAGGAAGGGTCCAAGAGAAAGCCGAGGAGCTTTTACGAAGCAAGCTACACGAGAGATACAGCCGAGGAGTGCAGCCCCGTTTCAACCAGCCGCGTGAAGCCCTGACGGTGTGCGCTGTAAAGCGGAATACAAGGCGCTGCCGGCTTCTCGCTTCCCGCCCGGAGTGGACCTGCTCGCTGTGCCCTGTGATCCCACCTGCTCATCCTTTCCAGCCATTCCTGCCCGCAAGTTCCCCATTTTGCCTGCGTGAGTCTGTGTCTTCGTTTGTTCTGTCCTGGGTAGTAAGTAAGCCTGTTAGATAAGTTAATAATTTGCACTGTGTCACCTGCGTCTCATGTCCCTGTACATAATCGTGACTGCTCCTTTTTGCTTACGTGTACATAATAAACCCCGTTACTCTAATGTAAGTCTTCTTCTTCCTCTTTGCATTCAGTCGCTTTAGAGTTTTCCAGATTGAGTATCTGTGGCGCGATACGGCCAATGTTTGGGTGAATCGGGTTTAGTCGGGGAACAACTGTTCGGCCGCGGTTATACCTCCGCTCGGTAAAATAACATCTAATCCGCGGACCGTAACAATATATTGAAAACACGTGGCTGGAGAAGATAATATACTCGTAGTAGAGTTTTTTCTTCAAACAATAATAACTTCTGGCTACCAGACCGTAAGACCAATCATGTTGAAAATTTAAACACTTGTGCCGCTTTATGACTATGACATTACTTTTTTTTTGTATACTGAATCGAGGCTCGTGAAAGAGCTAACATTTATTTCACAAACAAATCAACCAGACAAACAAAATATATAAAAAGAGGGAGTGGAAGACAAGATGGGGAGAGAAGGGGAAGCACACAAACATAACATTTGAGAGCAGGGAGATGTGTGGGAGGGAGAGGGCTTGGGGGGAGGAGGCGGGGAAAGGGGGGTGTGGGGGAGGGGGGGGGGTGGGAGAAGTATTGACTATATCTATACTTTGACGTTTCACATCGATCAATGAAGCGACTCAGGAGATATATATATTTTTTTAAGATTTACGTTCAATCCAATATAGCCGCCAAACATTGTGACCTATGATGTCATAGTCGTGGAACTTTTTGTTCATCAAGGGTATGCGATTATGCATGCAATATTTTGCCTTGATCTGTTTAGCCGTTTCGGAGGAAAAAGGGGTTTTAGTGGTTTTTAAGGTGTTTATGTTAAAACAAATATGGCGGCCAAACCATGAGACAGGTGACATCATTATTATTATTTTTTACCCACCAATTTATCTCGAGATGCTGCTCAAGAAATTTCATCTTGATCAGATAAAGTTTTGTACTTGTCGAATTATGACGTCATAATGGCGGCACGTGTGACATCATCATTAACATATGTCATTCCTCATGGAAAGTTCTTTACAATGTCGTGTTTCAATTTTTTCCAAGCAGCGGTTTTGGAGACATAGAGGTGCAACATTTTTCGGTTTTCCCAGGATGGCGCCCTCCCACGTGACCTATGACGTCATAATTATTTTAAAAAATTCTGCAGGAGGAGGTGCACCTATTGTGAAAATTTCCTGTCAATCGCACCAACGCTTGCAGAAAAAAGCATACTTATTCTGTGCGGACAAACAAACAGACAGACAAATGAAAAATCGGTCAGAGACCGAGGACTTGCCGGAATGTACTTTTTTATCAGCCATTTAGGACAAATATGGCGGCCGAACCACATGACCAATGACGTCATCATTAACATATTTTATTCCCCATGGAGAGTTCTTTACAATGAGCCATGTCTCAATATTTTCTATTCAGCACTTTCGGAGATATAGAGGTGCTAAGTTTTTCGGTTTCTCCAAGATGGCGGCCGAACCACGTGAACGATGACGTCATCATTAACATATTTTATTCCGCATGGAGAGTTCTTTACAATGAGCCATGTCTCAATTTTTCTATTCAGCACTTTCGGAGATATGGAGGTGCAAAGTTGTTCGGTTTTTCTAAGATGGTGGCCGAACCACGTTACCGATGACGTCATCATTAACATATTTTATTCCCCATGGAGAGTTCTTTCCAATGAGCCATGTCTCAATTCTTTCCATTCAGCACTTTTGGAGATATGGAGGTGCTATTTTTTTCAGTTTTTACAATATGGCGGCCGAACCACGTGACCTATGACGTCATCATTAACATATTTTATTCCCCATGGACAGTTCTTTACAATGAGCCATGTCTCAATCTTTTCTGTTCAGCACTTTTGGAGATATAGAGGTGCAACGTTTTTCGGTTTTTCCAAGATGGCGGCCGAACCACGTGAGCGATGACGTCATCAATTGGGCACAGTATATTCCAGGCAAGATAAATACGTGTGCAAAGTTTGGCGATTCTACGTGCAACAGTGTAGACATAGTGCTGCAAATAGACAGACAGACAGACAAACAGACAGACAGACAGACAGACAAACAAAAAGATCAACATACATGCCGGATTCTTTTCCGGCAAGTAATGAAAAATCACTCGCACTTGGCAAAAGAGAACAAAGTAGATTGGCACTCGGTAGAGCATCCTTTTGACCTCACAAATAATTGGTGGTTGAATTATGTGAACTGATATGCAAATCGTCTTCAAAGTTTAAGTTAATCTGAGGAAAATTCACCAAATGTCCGTTCGTCTGTCTGTCTGTTCGAAGGTACCGTAAAAACTGCTGAACCGATCTCAACGATATTTTGGGTGGGTAATCCTGGGATCTCCAGGAGTAAAATAGGCTATTTCGTTTTCCCAATTTCAGCTTTAGTCTCCAGCATTCTCAGGTTTGTACTCCCGCATAACATTTGCGTTCGCATAACATTTTTTGTGACGATGTTTTCATTGTGACGATGTTGTTTTCCCGGGTGCCGCACAAACGGCTGCACCGATCGCTGCACAGCTGCACCGATCGAACTTGGTGACCTCGGACAAAGACCTTTTATGAGGACACGGGTTGAATCCTTGCTTGAGAGAATTCTAACCCATTTCAACTGAAGGAAACACGTATCGGGAGTACATACGACATAGCGATTGTGAAAACGATTAGTTTAATTTCCACATGAGAGAATTCCACATAGCTATTTGGGCGGTGAATACGCCAACAGATCGCTGTCTCCATCGATCTTGCCAAGGCCGTAACAGCTATCGGCTCAAAATCCTTTTAACTGTTGATTTGGTAGTTTTTACAATGAAGGAAACACGTATCGGGAGTACATACGACATCGGGAGTACTAACTGCACGCGTCTTCAGTATCAAGCTTAAATCTCTCATGGCGGATCTGAAGAGTGGAATGCTTGGAGAAGTGGTGGGCTACTTCGGCATGAAGGAGGATCAGAAACGTGGACTCCCACACTGCCACATCCTGCTGATACTTGCTCCCGCATGACGTTATTTTCCTGGGTGCCGCACAAACGGCTGCACCGATCGAAATTTAACGGATGTTTATATAAATCGTTTAAAAGAAAAAAAAGCCTTCAATTCCTGATATTTAGCCTTTTCATTTGGACCTCCCAATTTAAGCTCCGCCCATAGGGCGGGTCGCTGGTCTGATGAAAATTGACAATTCAAGAAATTTGGCCTATGTTGACCTTTTGGCCTATGTTGATCTCAAAAATAGTTGGTGGTTGAATTCAGTTAGTGGATATGAAAATCCTATTCAAATTTCAAGTCAATCGGATGAAAATCGAGGATTTTTGAAACTGGAAATAGTTTTTGACCTTTGGCCTATGTTGACCTCAAAAATAGTTGGTGGTTGGTTTCAGTAAGCCGACATGCAAATCCTATTCAGATTTCAAGTCAATTGGATGAAAATTGAGGATTTTAGAAATTTGACAAGTGGTTGACCTTAGGCCTATGTTGACCTTTTGGCCAATGTTGATCTCAAAAATAGTCGCTGGTTAGTTTCAGTTATCTGATATGAAAATCCTTTTCAGATTTCAAGTCAATCAGATGAAAATTGAGGATTTTATAAATTTGACAAAAGTGGTTGACCTTTGGCCTATGTTGACCTTTTTACCTTTTGACCTCCAAAATATATAGGATTTTGTCAGACCACGAACTCTACCATTTGGTGGTTTCGTGAAGATCGGTTAAAAACTGTGAGCTGTAGGCAAGTATAAGTGAGCGGACAGACAAACACACACACAGACAAAAACACACAAACCGGAGTGATAAACATACTTGTCCAAAATGTATTTTTTGCCAAGTAACAAACAAAGGTCTCAAATGCAATCAATACCTTCCTCTGGCGAGGATCATTTCAAATTCCTGCCATGACCTCCAGGGGGCGGGGCATCAGTAGCACAGGCACGCCCCCAAGCAATGACGTAGCCCCGCATCAGCAGCACAGCCACGCCCCCAAGCAATGACGTTACCCCGCCTTGTGGTGTATACGAAATAAGTTTTAGGTGAGGTGGAGGTGAAGGGTCAATGTGGGTGGACCATGGAGGGAAGGTTTGCATCATGCTTGGTGCCCGTTCGGCGTTGCGGATAAAAGATCGAAGGGACAAGTTCGAAGGTCGCGGAGCGCGAGCAACAAGGACGCGCCGGCTGGGTCACGTGGTCCAGTCGCATCATCTGCCTCTTGCTCTGCTTCTTCTTCTTTTCCTTTCCTCTTCTTCTTCTGCCTCTTTCCTCTTCTTCTTCCTCCTCTTCTTCTTCTTCTTCTTCTTCGTCTTCACCGTGACACGTCTCTCCAGACTCCAACACACACTTCCTAAATACTCCGATTGGTGCAGTGTCCCGGGTCCTGCAGTTGCTCGACATGAGCTTTTCCGTGTGCATGGACGGGGTGGGGGTGCTGGACGTCTCGGCCGTGCATGGTTTGCGTTAGACGAGGGAATGATTCACAAAGCGCACGAATGACATTTTCAAGTTGGACGCACGAGCAATTCAAATGAATTATTCTTGGAGTTCGTTGGCGTTTCTCGGCCCTCCCTCCGTCCCTCCATCATCCCTCCTGTCATCCCGCCGACCCGCCCTCCGCCACGCCTTCTCCCATCTCGCTCGACCCTCGAACATGGCGTGGAGTTCTCTCCGCACTGCAGCCAAACCTTAAGCGTTCAGCGCCGTAAGTTACCTCCTCATTTGCCCCTCGTTTTGCCTCCTCTTTGCTCGTTATCTTCACTTTATCCGGTACGCTGCTTTTCGAAGCGTGTTCATCTTTTGTGTCCTGTCCGCGTCCTCACCTTGTGCATCCGTTTTTGACTCCGTATTCCCTGCAGGTTTTGCTTGAGTTGGTTGCATCTCCGTGCTGATGCAGTTCCCCCCCCAAACAGTCCGCGTGTCGCCACCGTGCCCCTCTTTCCCCGTAAACCCGCAGCAATCCCGCGTGGTTACTGCGTGCTCCCCGACTCGACCTCCACGTATACCGCAGCGTGCCCCCCCCCAATGTACCCGCGTTCCATCACGTTGCCCCCTATGGTCAACGCGTGCTCTCGCCGTGCTCCCCCATCCCCCACGCCACGCTCCCTCATCCCCCACGCCACGCTCCCTCTGTGCCCTCACTGTACTCCCCCGCGATCCATGCATACCCTGTAACCCCACAATCCCCGCCTGCTCTCGCCGTGTTTCCCCACTGCACTGTCTCTGTGTGCCCTCACCATACTTCCCCATGGTACCCGTGTATCCTTGCTGTGATCCCCCCATTATGCCCGTGTGCCCCCCGCCATCCCTCTACCGGTGTACCTGCATAACCCCACGGTTGCTCTACCATTGTCCCCACGTGCTTCCATAATTCCCCATGTGTACCCGCTGTCACCTCCCCGTGTGCCCTCGCCGTTTCACCCCACGGTCTTCGTGTGCCCTCGCCGTTTCCCCCCACGGGCTCCGTGTGCCCTCGCCGTTTTCCCCCACGGTCGCCGTGTGCCCTCGCCGTTTTCCCCCACGGTCCCCGTGTGCCCTCGCCGTTTTTCCCCACAGTCTCCGTGTGCCCTCGCCATGTTGCCACACAATCACCGTGTGCCCTCGCCATGTTGCCACACAATCACCGTGTGCCCTCGCCATGTTTCCCCACGGTCCCCTTGTTTTCTTGCTGTGCCCCCCAATGCACGCACCCACTGTCGCTCCTCTGTGGTATCTACGCACCCCCACGGTCGCTCAACCATTCTCCCCATGTGACCCCATATTTCTCACGTTCCCCCACTCTCATTCCCCCACAGTCCCCTTGTGCCCCCCTCTGCCACTCCTCCACGGTCCCCGTGTGCCCTCACTGTGCTTCCCCACGGTCCCCGTGTGTCTTCACCGTTCTCCTCCATGGTCCACATTTGCCGTATCTGTGCTTCCTCATGGTACCCACACGCTCTCACCATGCTCCTATGTGATACCTGCGTGCCCCCGCTTCCACTCCCCCAGGGATACCCAGTGCCCACACCATCGCTATCCCCATGGTCCCCGCATGCTTCCGCAACCGGTTCCTGCGTGCCCTCGCTGTCGCTCCGCCAGGTTACTCGCATGGTCCCTTCATCACTCCCCTGGGGTAATGGGGTATCCTCGTGCCCCTGCTGTTAGTGTCCCAATGGTGTTGCCCAAGCATACCCACCATGTAGCCACAGCATCCCTGCCCGCCTGACGTTTTGCTACCCCACCCCCACTACCCTAACATTCTGAAGTTCCTGTGCCGAGCAACCCTTATGTGGCCATATTGTGCTCCCCTTCCATGCCCTCCTCCTCCCACGCCCCTCTCCGTGTTCTCACATTTTGCCCAAATGCCCCCTCTGGACTTCCACTCCTTCGTGTTCCTGCACCGTGCATCCTCCGTGTATCTCGTGTATCCCCAGCATCCTCGTCCCCCTGAATGTATGTCACCCCCTCTTCCCCACCTCCTTATTCTTCATCCTCCGTTTGCATGTGTCACTTTCAGTTGACAATGGCAAATATGATTCATAGTTTTTGTTTGAAGTTCAGTTGTGTACGTTTCGTGGTTATAAAGTAAAATATCAGAGATTTGGATTTCACCTTCCCCTTTGTATTGTCCAATACGTGTCCTTCCTTTTTATTTATCTCTTAATCCCACCTTTCTAATCCCTCTCCTCCTCCCACATGTGCCTTTGTCTTCCGCGCCCCCACCGATCCTTTCATCAATGTAACACTCACCTTTCCTTGTCCACCTTTACATATCCAAAATGCGGAACACTCCCAAATTACCTGTGATGTACCACTGTGAGTCATTTCAAATTCCACCTGGAGATATTGTACCCTTGTAGTCCGGGCACTTTTTATTTTCGTCTCTTCCTTTCTCTACACAGGTATCGCCACCTCACGTTCTTTGCATTTAACATGCGGTGGGAGTTGTCTCCTAGTTTAGGTGGTAGGTTTTTGAACAATTGTGCTTATAGACAAGCATGCGCATGCAACAGTGCGTATTGTCCTTTAAACAGGATACACACTTGCAACTATACCCTTGACTTTGAATTTGCTCGAACCAGATGCCTTGTGGGTTGTGGGTTTTTGTTTCTTTTCTTTTTTGACAAAGTCTATGCTCATGGCGGAGCCAGAACACCGAACGGACAAGGACATGGACAACGCAGACATCCGTTTAGTGTGGTTAATCCCTCCTGGCATCTGTTGAAGAACTTCAGCTTGGGTGTTGTGTTTGGATACCGTATTGATTTTGAATTCAGGTCTCGGTTTATATACCCACAATGCCCAAAAATCAGCACCGATGCAATGATTAAATTGGAAACTGCTGCGGTGGATGATTGAAACCACAGTCTTCAAATAAATCAAAATTTGTGGAGATCATTTCCTTGTTTTTGGCCGAAACATTTTTACCTGTTTTGCTACCCCGCACATGCGAAGTGAAAAGTGTGGTTAAGCAGTTGATTCACTTTGTCTACAAAGGTCGGTTTGTGAATGAGGAAATATTTAATTTAATTTCAAAGTTACATTTTGAACACTAATTGGAATATGAATCTGAAAACGAGCCCGAGCGTGCGTGCATGTGCCGAGAGGAATGAGGTTAAAAAAAAAATTAGGGTCTGGCAGTCAAACAAATTTGAAAATGATTCCAAACAAGAAACTTAGTTTTGAGGGACGTCAGAAAGGACACGACCGACAGGCACGAAGAACTAATGCAATGCGTTAAATAAGGTGGTGTAAAAGATAGAGAGGGCAGCATCAGTGGCAGTGAACTTCCGATTTTTATTTGTTATTTTAAACAACCTTTCAAATCTTTATTTTATTTCAATTGAATTATAACGAGTGCGTGCCCGTACGTGCGGGGAGGTAAGTACGTGGACATACGTACGTTGACGTACCTACCAAAAATAAGGCCTCACTGTCCGGAAGTTCGCATATCGCAGTTACGATTAATCACAAATTAGTTTTAATGGCCAATTCTTCAATTAGCGCCAACATATTTTGCCATTTTGCAATTTCATCGCAAGGAAAAGCACAAAGAGAAGAGAACAACAAACACACGCGGTTCCTTCGCTGTAGCTTGACCGTACATGCAAAAAAAAATTTAAAACTCTCATCGTTCCTTCGGTCTTCGCTCTCGTCCTTCGCTGTTCCTTCGTTCACGTGCGTGGCCATACGTGCAAACAAAAAACGTATGTGTTTGCTAAATAAATGGCCATACCTTGGTAACCACTTGTCCGATTAATATCAAACCGTGAAAAGGCACATCCTCAGGTCCCCAGCAATATACCTGGCAAGTTTCACTTAGATCGGACCAGTGGTTGTCAAGAAACAGCAGTCACAGACATACACACAGACAGACACACAGACACACAGAGATTGCTTGCATTATAGAGAGATATTTAAACACTGGAACACAAATCGCCTTCTTGGCACTTCCAAAACCCTTCCTTTCAGCAGTACTTGGGCAAAATATTGCGGCTTTAACATCTGGACCAATCAAATTTGCTGTTCGCAGACTCCGCCCATGTCCTTTTTTTCTTGACTGCGCAGGGTAAACTAAAGGTGTTCCATGAAGTCTGCACAGGTTGAGTTTTTGACCGACTACCCTCCACCACCACTACTTTATCAACCCTAATTCTCACCTTCTTGCGGATGACGTCACCCAGCCTAACACACGGCAACTAGGACAAAATATGGCGTCACATTTGATGAGCCTTGCATTTCTTCATGCCGTCACCCTATGGTACCTTTAGAAGAGAGTATGCCATTATGTGCCTGTAAAAGCAAAATCAAGGCATGCTTCACAGAGCGTCTCATCTTCATCCTTCGGATTGGCGACGCGCACTCGTAATACCTGTGAAACACCAGGGTAATAAATTGATAGCTAGGCCGAGATTCCAACTGAGGCCGAAGAGCTCAAAGGTGAGTGCGCAAACCTCTAGTCGATACTTCCAGCCAACTGAGCTACCTTTTTAATTAGCTCTTGGTTATTTATTTATTTATTTTTAAAAATAAATATTTCACCCTTGTGATTCTTACACTTGTAATGACAAAACTATTTGCTTGTACCTGTGTGCTTTTCCTTCAGGTATCTTTTACTCTGCCTATTTGTTTTATCTACAAATAGTAGTTTAAAAAAAAGAATTTGGTTCGTGGATGGGATCGTGGCTATGGAGCAAATTCTGGAGGTTTTGAGCTGTTGAGATTGACTGCTGCTCCATGTTGTCTTTCTCCCATAGGCCCTCTGGATCCACCCTCATGTGCAGACATCGGACAGCAGTGGAATACCGTGGTGACCATCACAGTGGTGAATATCTTGCTACTTAGAGAACCGATGAGAGCTGCCGAGAGTCCGCATTGCTCTCCAGTTAAACAAACAGGCAGGCGGGTTTATATCCGCTACTGTTTGCTCGAATGTGACTGAATCATAGATTCCGGGTGTTTTCCTAAATAACAGGGAATCCACAAATCCACACGTATTGCAGCTAGCAAGGAATGTTGGAATAAACATTACTTTATATCTAAACAAGGGCCTGCCGCTCTGCAGAGACTGTTGGTGATAGTACCATCGTTTCTAAACTGAAGAAAGGCAAGTAAAGTGGAGAAAAAATGTCTACGGATGGATTTCAGTACCGTGCTCTTTATCCATACCACCGGGAGCGTGACGAAGACCTAGAGCTGCTCGTCGGTGATGTGCTCACCGTGAGCCTAGGTGCATTGTTGGCATCGGACGGAGCCGAAAGACGCCCTCATGAGCTCGGCTGGATTACGGGTGTGAATGAACGTACCAAAGAACGTGGAGACTTTCCAGGAACCTACGTGGAATTCCTAGGGCCGGTGAAGGCCGCCCCTCCCGCTTCCAAGGCACGGCCTCGGCCTTTGCCCCGTGCCCCATCCCCTGGTCCTGGCACGAGTCGGTTGGAACAAGGCGCAACAGCTGCAGCAGCCATGGAAGGGGGCGGTAGTGGTAAGTCGAGTCGACGTTTTACTAGTGATAAATTAGCACAGATTTTGTTACACGTTGTAATTTCACATTTGACGGGGATCCAATTACCACTTCAACTTGCTGCTTATATTATTAATTAAGTGCAGCCATGCTGTTGATTTTATAATTTACCAGGGTACAGGCACATACGGACTACCAGGATAGCTCGGAAGTAATGACTTTGAGCTGTCTCGTCTGGGTTCCATTCCCAACTCGACTATACAGTATTTACTCTGTTTGTTTATTCCACGCAGGGCCTTGCACCAGTGATTGTGCTGTCTTACAATATTTTGTGTGTCCCATCTAAGCATCTTCTGGTGAACATATAAGATCCTACTTAGGTGTCTTGAGGGTAGTGCCAGCACCCTGGCCAAATTCCAAGTTACCTGCCCAGGCTTGGAGCATCCTGCGTTACGGTGACGACCTGCCTGGGTCATTCGAGCCATGGAATGTCTTCATGACTTGAGTACCACGACACTCTGTGAAGAGTATCTGTGGGTACCTTGATGGTGCTTTTACAGGACCACAATGGCTTGGCCTGCTTTTTCAGGCACACAACTCATCAAATCTGTTCCTTGCCATTTCTCGGGCTGAGTGGCATTGCCACGCGAGGCAATTTTAACGGGGATACATGAACATTAGGTCGTTCGTCTCGAAATGGTATTGTTGTGACGAATTAGACGACGCTAACGTTACCAGACGAGGAAGTGATGTGCACGTTGGAGTTATGTTGGCAGAAGAAAAATTTGGTCCAGTTCTTCCACCCTATGTGCTCGAGTTTAAGCCATCGGCTATACCTGATCATTGCACCAGGTGTGTTATCTTTTCCTTGGACTGGGGCGGTGCTCATCATTGTGTAAGATTAGCGGTTTAGTGCATGCTTTAAAACACCCACGAGCTTCGACTTGAAAGTACCGCTGTCAGCTGCAGACAAGCTCATGAAGCTCATGAAGTGTACTGAACGCAGAACCAACAGGTGTTCCATTTCTCTGCGAGCAACGTTATAGGACCTTTTTATGCCAACTGATGTGCTTGATGCCTCGTAATCTGTGTTCCTGCAATGATGTCCCACTTAGTCACCAATCGTATTCATGTGCTTGCTTTGAGAACTCTCACAACGGCATTCCTTTGCAATGAAGCCGAAGCATGAGGCCTGTTGTTCTCGCATCACAGTCAGGTCAGTGGCCTCTGTTTGTTTATAGTTGTCTCAGCTCTCTGACGGAGCTCAAACACTCCAGGAACATGAGGTCTTCCAATGACATCCTCATGGTGTTAAACTCCCAGAATCCAAGTGTACTTGCCTCCCTCGTCTCTTTTGTTGCTCTTTTCTTCCTTTTGTGAAACTGCTTTCCCGAGGCCGAGGCTGTCCATCCCCACTCTTTATTTCAGCACGTTAAGTGGTGTACCACCATATCATGCTATCCCCCATGCCTACCCACAATATTTTCTACCCTCATTAACACTACCTAAACCATACCGCTTAGTTGTTGGTTGCTGTTTCCTCCATTCCTCTCTCCTCGCTGTTTGTTCATTGCTCGTGTCCGACTGTTATCCCAGTTGTCAGTTTGTTCTCTTTTTACCCTTTGTCTCTTCACTCTTCCGTGAAGCTAGATCTAGGAAGGATCATTGAAGGAATTCAACCCTTGCAGGAAAGTACGATAGTCATTTTGATAGACTTTGAAAAGGCATTTAATAGTATGGAAAGGAAATCCTGATGGAGTATACCATAACATTACGATATCCCAGGTAAGTTTGTGCGGATATTTGAGAACACGTACGATGGATTAGAAAGCTGTGTAAAAACAGAAGATGGAGTTATGGAATGGTTCAAGATCCTGACCGGTGTAAGACAGGAATGTGTCCTGTCACTAATGCTATTCAATGTAGCCATATACTGTGTAATGCCCACAGTCACCGAGGATGGATTCCGGGAAGATCAAGTCAGATCTTGGATCTGAAAAGCTGCAGCATCACTTCATAAATTGGAAAGCATTTGGAAAACCAAAGGAAATCAGCACACGGACTAAAATCCGGCTCTACAACAGCAATGTCATATCTGCGATGTTGTGTGGAGGAGAGACGTGGCCTGTTACGAATAAAATGCAAAGAATGCTTAATGGCATAGATACCAAGAGCCTTCGGGAAAGTTATGACAATAAGCCGGCGAGTGAAGGTTAAAACACGGACTTATGGAAACTGACAAAAAAGTGAAAGTGAAATTTTGAGAGGACAACGACTGAGATGGTTTGGGCACATTTGGTAGGAATGGAAGGAATCGCACTCCCAAGGCAGGTCATCGACTGGAAACCAACGAGGAACAGAAATCCGGTAAGACCTCGGACTTGGAATTCACATAATAAATAACTGCTTGGAAACAAATCGTACTGTATCTGCCTCGTGCTCTATCTGGCATTAAAGGAAGTAGTAATTGTAGTTGTTTTTAGGTGGTCACTTTTTGTAAGTTTTGAAATGCTCGATGCTTTTCAATGGAAAGTTTTTTTTTTGGGGGAAGTACAACATTCTTGTTCTATCAGCAACACTCCAATTCCTGATCTCAATTTTACGCTCTTCCGTGGAATGGATCCCACGCCTTTGTAAATGTATTCGATATATCTCGTGGGGTGACTCCCCAACCTTGCCCGCCCTATTGCCATTCCATTTATCTTTCCTCTTCCTATATCATATGTCATTCCAGGATGTGTTTTTCGAAGTCTTGATGTGTAAACTGGAGCAGGCGTTGTGATATCCCTGACAGTCGTTTGGGACTATTTGACTGGCTGCACTGCTTTTTCAAATCTGCACTCAATCGCTTTCCCTCTCTACTCGGCGAGCAATGCGATGAGAAAAAAGCATGCTTTCTTCAGCGAGTCGTTGTCCTGCCAGAGAAGCCGCGCTCAAAAACCCCCCACAATTGGTTCCGCAGCTGGCGATTGCCGTGCAGCATTTTTTTGTGTGAATTGCGGCCCAGGACTCGCAACGATGGTCGTGTCTCCATTTTGTGTGACGAAATACGATGTACAATGCAGCGTAACTTGATTCCGTTGCAAACACCATCTTTTGAACCCTTATTGCTCAGCGTTTGGGAAAGGTTTATTTGGTCCTGATATTGTATGTAGTTGCCGAATACTTGTGCTTAGAAAGGTGCACCTGGTTTGAAGTAGTTAAATATTTGCTTTGCATTAGTCACCTCGAGAATCACTGTTTTGGTTTCATTTTTCAAATGCTGACTGGTATTCAAAGAAGTGAAGACACCACCAGCTGGTATACTGTAGATTCTCAGCAGGCTCGGCTCGGGTGCCATGTTTCAACCTCCTCGTGGTCCTCATCTTGGAATGTGCAGGCATTGTCTGCCAGGTGTTACCCTGTCATTGGGGGAGAGGGCACCATGCGATTTCAATATGTAGATGATGAGTCTTTTTCTTCTTTTTTTTTTTCTTTTTTTTTTGTATACTGAATCGAGGCTCGTGAAAGAGCTGACATTTACTTCACAAACAAATCAACCAGACAAACAAAATATATAAAAAGAGGGAGCGGAAGACAAGATGGGGAGAGAAGGGGAAGCACACAAACACAACATTTGAGAGCAGGGAGATGTGTGGGAGGGAGAGGGCTTGGGGGGAGGAGGCGTGGGAGAAGTATAATGCGGGTTCGGTTGCGAGAGGACGCTGGCGTTGCATATTCGCCGCTTCTCCGACTGGATGGATGTACAGGGTCTGCTTCTACCTTTCTGACCTGACATCTCACACCTGTCCTGCCTTTTCACACCCGCACGTGCCGCGTGTTCTCCGGCTGGATAACGGAATCTGCTTTTGATGGTACGGAATACGGAATTCGAAAGGCCCGCTCCCGTTGATTGTGGCCGTGGCCTTGTTTGCCGGTGGCCTTGTGGCCTTGTTTGCCGCTGTGGTCTTGATTAGCGGCTGCAGTCGTTTGCCGCTGCGTTTGCCGCTGCGTTTGCCGCTTTGCCTCCTCGACCTTGGCCTCGTACTCGTCCCTTCGCTCCTGCCTGGCATGGCTCTGAAGTACTCCGCCGCAAGGCTTCTTCTGCTCAATACCCGCTCCACCCCATCATGCATCTCTGCCATCAAATCAAATGGACTCCTCCGACGACCCAGGTACATTCACCGTGGCTCCAGTCGCAAGTTTGTTTATTTGCAATCAGGTCACTCCATCCCCGTCCTCTGGTCGGCTCAGCGCACTCTCACTCTTCGTCCCAGCGCACCTGGTCACAGCAACCCACACGATCGCACCTCTTGCCTACGAACCCTGGCTAAATCACCTGAATTCATCCCTGCTGTTCAAAACAACATCAAGCTCACCCTGTTCAACACCCGGTCCCTCAACAATAAATGCCTCATCCTGAACGAATACATCCTGGATAACAAACTGGACTTTCTCTGTCTCACCGAAACCTGGCAACAACCTCTGGACTACTACACACTCAACCTCACCACACCCAATGGATATTCCTACGTCAATAAACCACGCTCGGAGGGCCGAGGTGGTGGAATTGCCGTTATCTACCGTCAAGACATCAAGACCAACCTCATCTCCATCTCATCTGCTCCATCATTTGAACACCTGGCTTTAAAACTCTCTGGTCACACGCAGTCAGTCATGGCTGTCGTCTACCGCCCTCCCAAACCACACCCATCATTCCTGTCTGACTTCTCCTACTTTCTGACCCAGCTATGTTCCCTCTCCCCCTCAATCCTCCTCCTTGGTGATTTCAATATCCACATGGACTCCACTGACTCCACAATAACCACTGACTTCACTGATTTACTCACCTGCTTTAACCTCACTCAACATGTCGACTTTCCTACCCATATCCGTGGTCACATTTTGGACCTTGTCTGCTCCACTGGATTAAATTTGCACCATCTCTATGGCTCCGACCTCACCCTCTCTGACCACTTAGCCATCACTCTGACCATCAACATCCCCGCCCCAACACCAAGGCATTATCGCACAATCAACTTCCGTAAGCTAAACGCTCTTTCACCTACCTCATTCTCATCCACCCTCTCTGAAAAAATGTCCACTTCTCCCTTCATTGACCTCCACACCCCTTCCGACCTCACTGACTACTACAACCACACTCTCTCCTCCTGCCTTGACCAGCTTGCGCCTGTAAAAACCAAAACAGTTTCTTTCACCCATTCTGCTCCCTGGTTTACCCCTGAACTCCACCTGATGAAAACTCGTGCTCGCCAACTTGAAAGACTCCGCAATAAAACGGGTCTCACAGTTCACTCCCAAGCCTACAAGGACCACATACAACACTACAAAGATGCCCTCTCCCGCGCCCGCTCTGCCTACTACTCTCAAATTATCCACTCTGGCTCCGGAAACCCAAAAGCACTCTTCTCGACAATAAACAAACTCCTCCGCCCCCTGAACACCACCACCCAGTCATTCACAGTAGACAACTGCATCTCCTTCCTCTCTTTCTTCCAACGCAAAATTGACAACATCTACAACAGCTTGACCACCGCCGCACCCGCTCCCCCTCCAACCACCTGCCCCCCCTTGTCCTGCCATCCCCTGTCTCGGTTCTCCCCAATCTCTCCTACTGACCTCTCTGAACTCCTCATAGGAATGAAAACTGCCACCTGCACTCTTGACCCCATCCCCTCCAGCTTTGTCAAAGCCTCCCTCCCTGCTCTCTCTCCACTTATCATTGCAACAATAAACTCCTCCCTGTCTACAGGCATCGTCCCACCTTCCCTCAAAATTGCTGCTGTTACCCCCATTCTAAAAAAACCTGGTCTAAACCCTGACACCCTAAACAACTTCAGACCCATCTCCAACCTACCCTTTCTGTCAAAAGTTTTGGAACGCGCTGTAGCCACTCAACTCAAACATCATCTCTCTGCCAATAACTTGTATGAAACATTCCAATCCGGATTCCGCTCCAACCACAGTACTGAAACTGCTCTCCTCAAAATCACCAACGACCTTCTCCTCTCCTCTGACGCTGGCAACCTCAACATTCTCGTCCTCCTCGACCTCAGCGCTGCCTTTGACACCATCGATCACACTATCCTCCTCACCCGACTTGAATCCACCTTTAACGTCACCGGCACTGCCCTCTCTTGGATTAAATCATACCTCTCTGACAGATGCCAGTTCATCTCCATCAATAACTGCAAATCCCCCACTGCTCCCCTCCCCCAAGGTGTCCCCCAAGGTTCAGTTCTTGGCCCCCTCCTCTTCATCCTTTACCTGTCCCCGCTCGGTCACTTAATCCGCCGTCATGGTCTCCAATTCCACTGCTTCGCCGATGACATCCAGCTTTTCATCTCCACCAAGTCCGTCTCCACCGACACCCACTCTATCCTGACAAACTGCATCACTGAAATAAAATCCTGGCTTCAAATCAACTTCCTCAAGCTTAACTGTGATAAATCTGAAATAATCATCATTGGCCCAAAAACGCTCACAAAATCCACCCATAACTTTGCCCTCAACATCGACGGTATCCCAGTATCCACCTCCCCTCACATCCGGAATCTTGGCGTCATCTTTGACCAAACCCTTTCCTTCGACAAATACACTAAACAGATCACAAAGTCAGCCTTCTTTCAACTGAAAAACATTGCCCGTCTCCGCTCATCCCTCTCCTCCACGGCTGCAGAAACCCTCATCCACGCCTTCATCACCTCCCGTCTGGACTACTGCAATAGCCTCCTCTATGGTTCACCCTCAAAAATCACCAATAAACTCCAATACATTCAGAACTCCGCTGCCCGTCTACTCACTCATTCCCGGACCCGTGACCACATCACCCCCGTCCTTTACAAGCTTCACTGGCTCCCCATCCCCCAGAGAATCCAGTACAAAATCCTCCTCTTGACATACAAAGCCCTCCATAACCTGGCCCCATCCTACCTGGCTGACCTCCTCTCCAGACACACTCCCACCCGCAACCTCCGCTCTGCTGGTACCAACCTCCTGACCCCCTCCATCCGGACCAAATTCAGATCCTGGGGGGACAGGGCCTTCTCCATCGCTGCTCCCACCCTCTGGAACTCACTACCTCACACCATCAGAGACTCCTCCTCACTCACCACATTCAAAACATCACTAAAGACCCACCTGTTCAACGCTGCATTCAACATTCAACCCACAGCATTTAACCCCTGACTATCTCTTCTCCTTCTCCCTCCTTTTGCTTTAAATATTTCCCTATTGATTCTTGTCTTGTCTTTTTGATTCTTGTCTTATATATATGCCGTATATCGCTGCTGTTTGTTTTCTTGATTCTTGTCTTTTTGCAATTGTTGTTTTCATGTATTGTTATGCATTATGTTTTCCACTCTGTCAAAGCGCCTTTGGGCTTCTGGAAAAGCGCTATACAAAATAAATGAATTATTATTATTATTATAAAACACAAGGACACCAAGGACTTCCAGGACAGAAGTTGGTATTTCAAAAAAGTGGAATTGGGGTGAAATTAGCGGGGGTAGAAAAGATCAAGGTTTTGGATGGGGGAAGATAAGAGATGGTGGTGAACAGCTGTTTTAAAGACCTGGAGGGTGGAGTGGGATTGAAGAGAGTGAGGGAGTTTGTTCCAGAGGCAGGAGAAAAGAGGAATGAAGGAGTGAAGGTGAGCAGAGAGTCTTGATTTTGGCAGTTTAACCATAAGAGGGTTGCAGGCAGATCTTGTGCGACCTGTAGGAATATTTGCGGGACAGAGCCCAGAGAGAGCTGGGGGGGGGGGGGGGGGCTAGGCTAGAGAGGAGTCGGTAGAAGACGGAAAGACCACCAACCTGCCTGCGGTGAGTGAGTGAAAGGCCCTCGGAGTTAGCTTCATCGCGGGAGATTCCAATGATTCTGAACGCTTTGGTTTCAACAGCGTGAAGACGAGCTAGGTGTGAGGCAGGAGCACCAGCCCAGAGGGGAGAGCAGTAGTCCATTGAGCTGCGGATGAAAGACTTGTATGTGGTGAGGAGCTCAGGTGTGCCAAGGAAGGACTTCGCACGACTGAGGAAGCCCAGTCGGCGACTGGCTTTGGAGGCCAGCTTGGAAATGTGGTTTTCCCAGGAACGATCATGGCAGATAGTGAGACCCAAAAGCTTGAGTGGCGGAACTTCTTGGAGAGGATTATTCAGAAAGTGGATGGGAGGGTTGTCCAAAGGTGCACCTGGTTCTTTTTCCTTAATGGTCACGATTATTCCCACGTTCTTGTGGAGTTGGCCTGGGGGAAGCTTGGTCCAAGTTTCTCAAGTGTTGCTGGCCAGGCCTGACTTTCAACTGAGGTTCGGACAGGAGTTAGTGATTTTTTTCTGGGTGCCGGAGATAGCTCGCCTACTTTTCGCGAAGGACACCATCGAATCTTTAACATCCACCAACTAATTCCAGCAGACGGGATGCCCATTTTAACATCTATCTGAGGGACGGCACACACATTGATGAATCACCTTGCCTGTGAAACAGTTTATAGCTGCATTGGGATTCTAACCTTGGCGAGACAGCTTGGAGGCGAGGTGAGTACCACTACCATCCTGCCTGCCTATATTGTGAGGCTTAACGCTTTCTTTCACCAGTTGGTGTGGTGCCTTCCTTTTTCAATACGGATCTTCCCAACCACAACTACCTTATTTTTTATTTTTTTTATTTTCAAAATCATGATAGGGCTGTGATTAAGGATGAGCAGTGCCAGCAGTTTAGATTTAACAAGGATGTCTCTTTTAACCAGGCTCTCGTTTTAACGATTTTAATATGTAACGTACTCAGGAAAGTGCAACCAGATGGACTATTCGGTGCCCCTTCCAAAAGAAGACGTAGTACCGTAATGTGCATCATCTCCACTTCTTTACCATTGAATGCGACTGCAAATGAAATCCAGCACATTCGGTGGCAAGGCTGCATTTATTCAGGGTGTTTTCATCACGTGACATGTATATATTTGCCCGAGCTGCAATTCCACCAGTTTCACGCTATGGAACATTTAATTATTGCATCATACAAAGTGCTTTGTGAAGCTGTATCGGCTCCAACCGCATTCTTAGGTTAGAGAGCCTCGGGGAGGCATTGGAGCGGTGCAGAATGGAAAATTTTGGTTTGATCTCCTCGGTCTGTCTGGCAAGGCCTTGTCAATTTTGAACGGTCTGGCACATGACAGCATATTGCAATCTGTCTTTAATTTGCTTTACCCTGACTCTTTATCCGTTCCTCTGTCTTTCACACACTTTGCCATTGTCATTATAACAACTAGCAACTGTACCCGCCCTATGAGCGGGGCTTCAATTGGGAGGCGCAAATGAAAAGGCAAAATATCAGAAATTGAAGGCTTTTTTTATATTTTAAACGATTCATATAAACATCCGTTAAATCACATCACAAGCAAATCATCAAAATCTAAACAGTATTTTTTAGAATTTAAATAAAATCCACATCACTGTTCATATCTGTAAATATTATTTCATCGTGTTTGGAAAAACTGGAAAATTGGAAAAATTGGAAATTGGAAAATTGGGGAAAAAATGGAAAAACAATTTCGCCTATTTTACTCCAGGGGGTCCCAGGATTACCCACCCAAAATTTCGTTGTGATCGGTTCGGCCGTTTTTGCGGTACCTGCGAACGGACAGACAGACGGACAGACGGACAGACGGACAGGCGGACGGACATTTGGTGATTTATAGTAAGTTACAAGTTCCCTTCCAAGGAGCTTCAATAGGAGGATGCTATTGGGCCAATTAAGCCTGCGCAACGGTTTCCAACCTATGGCTGTATGCCCTTGCTCTATCCTTTTAAAATGCTGCGCGTTAGGCAAGGATTTGTTCTATTTGACATGATTAGGTCATCTCTGGTTCCGAATGACTTTTCACTATCGGCAATTTATATGACCATGCCAGTACTTCAGGAGCAGTTTTTGGAAAGGTACCGATCGTGGTAGTTCATTGCAGGAGATTTAACATCAGATTTGTTTCTTCAATGTTGACAGCTTTCCACATTTCCACGACTCTGTACTGACTGATGCTCCTCTTGTTCTTCCACGAACGCTGTAGTAACAGAAAGGGTTGCCTGCACGCCATTAGACTGTACAAATATGCTGGCCCAATTGTGGGTATTTGCCTCGTACTGCTCCTTCCTTTTGCACCACTTTCATCCCCCCCCCCCTGCTGCCCCTCACCAACCTCCTCCCCCAACCCCTCCAATCTCTTCTCCCATTTTTCTTTGGCAGCAGAAGCATTCTCAGAGGCCCTTTCTAACAAAGAACTCCAGCGTCTATGGCACGTAATCTGATGAGCGTGTGGAGACACGAATCCTGGCCTTTTGTTGCACCCCGCTGTGTTGAGGTTGACCCCGTGTGGACTATTATTTATTTCCCAATGAAATTTTCTGTGCGAGGCACGTCCATGCACTCCCTGTCTTCACGTAAGCTTCAAACTGCCATAACATGGTTTTGAAGTACTCACGTTTTGTGCTTATGAAAACACACTATTTCTTATTTCTTTTTTTTTTCTAGCAAAATGAATCCAATATTAGATCGAATTAAAAAAAAAAAATTGTTGATTTGATTGAGTCATACTTATCCAGAAATTGAAGGCTAAGCGTTAGTATTGTCAATACAGTAGCACGGTTAAGCATAGGGTTATTAAGTGAACAGAAACGTCGCTTTGCCACTCAGGCTGAACGAACCGGTTCGTCGTCCCGGTGATGACCCAAAAGGCCATCGGTTCTACAACCTAAAGCCGAAAGCCTCGTCTCGACTATCATTCATACTTTGTAAAAACTAAGAATGTCATTTATAACCGCCAGGTATGAACAGCAAAAAAAAAAAAATACACAGTCCGCACTTGGTTTAGGAAGGAACCTGAATTGAGTGGCATCAGAGAGCGGTGATTCGGGCACACGATGGCATCAATGAACCCAAACCCGTGCCATGGATTGCTTTGCAATTTGATGGAGATGGAGGCCAATTTGAAGCTCATTTATTCCTTCCCTATTATTTGCAACTACAAATGACCACGGACATCAGTTGACTTAAAATGGTCCATAAACGTTTCTCCGGCTTTCTTTGTCTCCGTGGCACAATGCCTCCTCTTATCGGGCTCGGATTCCAATAGGCCTCGTCTCCGACTTTCCGGTCACCGTGCATGCTTCCAACTTCCCTGCATCTACTCTTACCGGTGGGGTGGAATAGTGCTTTGCCTTCTTAGGAGATTGTGCATCGTTGCACATGCAAGTTTAATATGCCTTCAGCCCTTACAATTTTGTTCCCAGTTATTGGCTCAAGCATTATTGGAAACAAGAAAAGACAAAATCCTTTCCCAAGAATTTTGAAGGCCTTTCAAGTGTTCGTCTGGCTCTAGACAATCTGTCGGAAAAAATGCATTGTTGAACACTTTGGACCTTATGCAGAAAAGGTTTCATTATAGATTGCCTTTCAGGGGCTTCTGGAAAATGTATTTTTATTATTTTCAGGAAGGTCTCGCTCCCTGGTTGCCATGGTGACTTATCACCGGATCGCCATCCTCGATGTTGCAGGGTCATATCCAACCAAAAGTTGTATTATTGAGCTTTTTGATACTAACCTCCAGGAAGTCGAGATCATTTCAGGAGGACTGCCGCAACACTACCGGACTGCCATCATGAACCCAGCTAACTTACTAACGACCTTCATGGTAGGATAATGTGCCTGCTCCACTTGGTCTGGTCTATGTGTCATGCTAGTCCGCCACTGTTATTGACTCTTATTCCTTTCCTCCGTTACAAGAGGTCTCTCTCCACGACTATTGGTCCAACCCTTCTGTTCTTAAATAGTGAAAAACTTATTTTGTTCCAACGAAGAACACAAACTTGCTCGTTTCCATACTCCTCCGTGTGATTGATACTCGGTCCATTTGTTGTAAGAAGCAACGGTACCCGCCCTATGGGTGGGGCTTCAATTGGGAGGCCCAAATGAAAAGGCAAAATATCAGAAATTGAAGGCTTTTTTATTTTAAACGATTCATATAAACATCCGTTGAATCATATCACACGCAAATCATCAAAATCTAAACGGTACATGGCGCCCATTTTGAAAAAAGATTGAAACCTGCAAAACGGAAGCGGCCGCTACACGTCTTTTTCAGTCGCACGTTTATGTGTGAACAGTGCGTGCCGAATCTGTAACACGGAAGCGGCCGCTACACCTGTTTCTCAGTCGCTTTGCACATGCTGCCGTGTTACTTCGGAGCCGCACGTTTATATAGGAAGAGTTCATCAGGAGTCGATCTACTCTCTCCTGGTACGTATAATTTCAACAAAAGCCACATCACTGTTCATATCGGTAAATATTATTCCATCGTGTTTGGAAAAACTGGAAAATTGGAAAACTTGGAAAAATTGGAAAAACATTATAGCCTAATTTACTCCCAGGGGTCTCAGGAATACCAACCCAAAATATCATTGCGATCGGTTGAGCCGTTTTTGCAGTACCTTCGAACGGACGGATGGACATTTGGTGAATTATAGTAAGATATTCACGACGTGCAAAAAATAATTGATGGCAGTAAGCATTGCAAACATTACTGTACCATGTGATCTTTTTGTCATTGCAATATTAAGAGCCAATGTGTGGTGGAGGTATTATCCCAGTTTTCTATTGATCGAGGCGGTTTTGAAAATTGGAAAACAATTTGGAAAATTCCAGGTCTTTATCACTTTCAGCAATCTTGTTCTATTTCCAAAATGTGTTTGTGCCTGGAAGTTAACAGCACCTACAGGCAGTGCTCTTATGGCGGGGATGTGGGGAAGTTGGGGTCCAGAGGGGAAGGAAGAGGGGAGGGGGTTGTCATTAGGCGTCGCCTGAAATCCCAAGCCGTTGATTCGTAGCAGATTTATCCAATATCAAAGTACGAGCTCGTATTACCATCGTACGACTGATCATTCAGTTGAGGGCGTCCCATGTTTTGGGGGATTTGTGCTTTGGCATCTCAGCAAGTTTTCAGATCCATGTTTCCCCACAACCAGAGACTGCGATTCGCTGGGTCGATTCCGAATGCTTATTCTGTGGACGCTACTGTTCAACATGTTCCATTATACTGTGGTAACAAAAGTGTTCCTTTGTGGTGGTATGCGTCATAAAATGTGAGGCAGGATTATTGTGCAGAGCCTTCCTCGCTTGCATGTCGAAGTTGCATTGTGAATTTTTGACTCGGCCCTTTGCCTGTCAATGGTCGATTCCTTCGCCACCAAACATGTCTTCGTCGTCAAATCCAGTTTGGCAAGGCAAAGCAGAACCTGACCCCCTCGTACTGTGCTGCTGGATAAAGGATTAGAATATTACTTGCTTGTTTATCTTCCCACTACAAAATATTGGTATCGTCTTTCGAGTAGCCGTTCGCAGAGTAATCGAAGGGATTTTTGAAAGGACATGCTTCGTGCGATGGTTAACCGTTTCAGTGTACCAGGGCATTCGCACGATGTTTGCTTGGCGCTCGGTCACCCTGTCACCCTGTCATGTGCATCAGTGCTCCGTCAGTACTTTGTGTGTGTCGCAACGTTTCAGCTGCCTTATCTCTACCATGGTATTCCAGTATGGCCGGCTCTGTTTTGCTCGTGGTGCATTATTCCCTGCCCCGGACATTATTTTGCAGGCCAGTGGCAGCTCAGACCGGCTCCGTCAGCAGCCTGGTGTGATCAGGCTTCGGCATTGAGAGTTCTATTTCTCTGTGTGCCAAATGGCTTAAGAATATTCGATTGTCTCTCAAGATAGCTGCGGAATTAGCCACCAATTCTTTACTCAGAGGTGTTTTTTTTTTTTGTATCCTCTTCTTGTTCTGTTGTTTTTTTTTACTGCAGCTTTATAGACCTTTTCTGCAGCTAAGTTAATAATTTGTCCTCGTCAGGCTATTTACATTGGATGCCTTTTCAGGTCGAATTCCCGCTTTAAACGAATCGAGAAATGCAAAGGTTCCTTTCCGGCAGCACTTTTCGATGTCAGCTGAAGAAAAGTGCCATATTTTTTGCCTTGAGATTTCTTCGAAAGATGCAGTTTCTTTTCGCCCTGCTGTTTCCTGAGCTGTGACAATTTTAGGAGGCCGGAATGAAGCCACAAAAGGGCAATTTATCCATCTCGGAAGCTATAATAAGCTCTGTCTGTGGCACAAGGGGCCCTGGATGGGGCATTTTAAAACCGCGTTGTTACTCCAGCTCGCAAATGCCAAAGTCCCTGCCGATGTGATTTGGAGTGCAGGTCGCCGTGCCCGTTTACTTGTGTAAGCATGTCTTCATTCTTTCGAAGAAGCAAACTAGCGCTTGTCATGAAGATCGTAATCGCCGCACTGTGAACCCTGTTCTTCGAGGTCATCGGACATCGGCCTTAAAGCAATATGTAAATGTTAGCTCAGGGTAGTAAAGGCACATGAGTGTTGATTGATTGTTGAAATTTATGGAGGGGAATATACATATATGTTTATATATATATATGAAGGCACCACCAACTGGTATACTATAGTTGTCCACTAAGTGGTCTTCATCAGTCCCGGTTGAAGACCCCTCAGCAGTCAAAGCGTTCAATGGAATGATGTCATGAAGCCAACAAGCTCAGGACTGATGTTTATAACCACATAGGGGTCTCTAGCCAGGGCCCTGGGGAGGCGGAGTGGTGGTCGAGGGTTGCTGTGCTTGCAGTCGACTACCAGACTATCTTCCGAGAGGGCCAATATTATCTAAAGTTGCTTTATTTTATATTTATCTACAACAATGTGACTGTGTCGCCAATATGCCTCTGCATAGTCCCACAAGGGGTAGATGCTATCACTCTGCATATGTATAGGTAGGGGATCGCGTTTGTGAAGTTTTGTGTTGATCAGATAAGGTTCGTTTTTCTATCCAAGATGGCTGCCAAACCACGTGACATATGACATCATCATTTTCAAACTATATGCAACAGTGCTGTTAGATGATATTTGTAAAATTTCACATCGATAGGGTGAGCGGTTTCACAGATATAATTATTTAATATTTTCCTTCAATCCAATATGGCTGCCAAACCATGTGACCTATGATGTCATAAATTTAATATTTCAATACAAATGGGTCATAGATGTGCATGCAATTTCAGATTTTTAGGATGAAGAATTCGATTTAAAATTTTTTGGCCAGTATACCACTTCACCTATGATGTCATCATTATCATCGTTTTGTTCCCCATTGGGAGTACTTGACAATGTGCCAAGTTTAAAATTTTTCCATTCAGCGGTTTCTGAGAAATAATTTTTTTAATTCTTTGCTTTGAGGCCAAGATTGCTGCCATACCACGTGACCTATGACGTCACAATTATCATAAAACATTCTGCATGGGTGTCACTCCTACCCTGAACGTCTCAATCGGACATATGGTTGCTGAGAAAAACGAGGTTTAGCCCGTACAGACGGACGGACAACCCGAAAACATAATGCCTCCGGCGATTTTTGTCGGCGGAGGCATAAAAATATTAACGTATTTAAAACAAAGTGAGGTTGTATTGCTCTCTGTGTGGTGAAGACTTTTAAATTCGATACATTTCTATGCCTTGATTCTTGATATTTTAAGTTCCCTTGATTTCCTTTTTCCACTTCGGCCTTGATTGCTTATATGTTACATTCATGCTCTTCTGCTCAGTTGAATTTTAGAACGTATGTTGTGCACGCGGAAGCGAAAAGCGGTGTGAAGCAATTGGTTCACTCTCTCTGTCTACAGATGTCAGTTTATGATCGAGGAACAACTTTATTTAAATTGGCTGTTGTATTTTGATCACAAATTGGAACATAAACCCACAGTTCAATAGTACTTTTGGCTCTGAATTTGGCAAATTGTACGGAATCTCGTCCCGATCAGGCATGCGTACAGAGAAGTGAGGTAGTTGTTTTATACGCTGTCTGCCTGTCTGGCAGTCAAACAAAAATGAAAGTCATTCCAAACAGGAAATTTACTGTTTTAGGGACATCATAAAGGGTACAAACAACAGGTGCGAAGAACGAATGTAACATGTTAAATAAGGTGGTGTAAAAGACGCTGCATCAATGGCTTTAACTTTCCAAATAAAATTTCTACAACCTTGAAAGTTTAAAACATTCATTTTTATTTCAATTGAATTGTATATATATGTATATATAAGATCCGGTTAGTGAGGCACACTTATGACCAGGTGTGTTGTGGAGTTCCTCCGTATACCTGACCAAAGTAGAACACAAATCTCCTTCTCGGCACTTCCAAAAGTCTCCAGTTTAGCAGGACTTGGACAAAATAGCACACTAATTCGACCAATCAAATTTGCCGCTCACGCTCTCAGCGTTGGGGAATATCGAGATTCAAAAAAAACTGGCGGCTCGTAGGAAATGTATATCGTGCTCGGAAACCCATGGCAAGAGTTGCAATGACCCTTCCCATATCCTTTCTCGAAATAATGCTCCTGGTCAGGTGTCCATGAATCCTCTAGTTATGAAAAAAAATTTAAGGCTTTTTATTATTTCCAGTGATTTAGTTGTAATGGCATGAAGAACTTGTATGGTCCCATACAAACCCAAATGTCCAGTTTTTTTTCCATCCTGAGAGTTTGCTTCTGTATCCATGTTGTCCACCATGTGTGTCTTCCCCCACCTCTCATTCCTCACCACATCCATTTTTGTCCGAGTCTCCCTCTATTGTCAGATTTTTCATATAAGGATTTCGATTCAACCAATTATGGCTGGAATACCACTTCACCGATGACGTAATCATTATCACCCTATATACCCCACAGGGAGTTGATGACGTATGCCAAGTTTCAATTTTTTTCATTGAGCTGTTTTGGAGAAAAAGATGTCCAAATTTTTCCTTTATTCCAATATGGCTGCCATACTATGTAACCTATGATGTCAGAGTTATCAATAAAATATTCTCTATGGGGAGCCCCTCTATGTTTAAGGTTTCTGATCGATCGGACAAGCGGTTGTAGAGAACAATTTTTAAAGTCATAATTTTTCGAAACGTGCACACACACACGCACACTCAAACACACCACCTCACTATCCACAAAATGTTCCACAAAATTGCGTGCATCCCAAGAATGAATGTACCTGCCGACGGAAGAAGTAGGTGGTGGCCTGATGGAACTCGATCAAGTGTAGAGTGATGACTAGGATTAGCAGAGTACGTGACAAGCTCAACAGACAACCAAATACAATTTGTGTACAAGCATGATCACAAGCCAGAAAAGGTATTACTCACTTACCTTGCAAAAAACTTCAAAAACAGGTGTGATTAGAAGAAGTCACGCATAAAACCGAAACAGCAACGAATACAGCCCCAACGATTGCAAAAAAAAAAGACAAAATAAAAAGACAAGATGAAATACCAGCAGATATATAGTGACGCCAGGGAGAAAAAGAAAAGAGCAGGAAAAAAAAGAAAAAAAGAGTTGGACAGATTGGGAATAGACAAAGAAGGTTCACTGGAATGGAATGGCAAAGAAGAGGTCAGCTCAACTGGGACGGAGAACGTATAATTATTGATGCCGAAGACCAAGGACATTACACCAATGGCTTTAAGAAGATGGCAGGAATGAGTCAATCAGACAAGTTGCCTATGAATCATGATCCCTTACTGAAATGGAGGTAGATACAGTCACGTGAAAAAGTAAGTACACCCCATGTAAAGTTTTGACTTTTTCAACATATTTCAACATACAGCTATTTGATCTTCATTTCAACAATATTGATAGACTAGCAGAAGTACCCGGCATTGCCGGGCGGGGGAGGGGAGGGGAGGGGAACGGGGGGGAGGGGAGGGGAGGGGAACGGGGGGGAGGGGAGGGGAACGGAGGGGAGGGGAATGGGGGGGAGGGGAGGGGAACGGGGGGGAGGGGAGGGGAACGGGAGGGGAGGGGAACGGGGAGGAGGGGAGGGGAGGGGAATGGGGGGAGGAGAGGGGAACGGGGGGAGGGGAGGGGAGGGGAACGGGGGGAGTGGGGGGAGGGGAACGGGGGGGAGGGGAGGGGAGAAGAGTGGGAGGGGGAGGAGAAGAGGGGGGGATGGGGAGGATGAGGGATGGGAGGGGGTGGGAGGGGAACGGGGGGGAGGTGAGGGGAGGGGAACGGGGGGGAGGGGAGGGGAGGGGAGAAGAGTGGGAGGGGGAGGAGGAGAGGGGAGAAGAGGGGGGGATGGGGAGGATGAGGGATGGGAGGGGGTGGGAGGGGGGAGGGGAGGGGGAGAAGGGGGGAGGGTGGGAGGGGGGAGGGGGAGAAGGGGGGAGGGGGGGAGGGGGGAAGGGGGGAGGGGATGGGGAGGGTGAGGGACGCCCTCCAGTACCGGCGTTGCCGGGCGGGGGAAGGGAGACCCGTACATTCCCAACCCGTACATTCGCCCTCTCGACTCAAGCTCACTCGGACAAAAGCCTCGCACAAATTACACCGTGAAGGCCCAATGGCCATGTCTATGCCACAAATCAAGTACGTGAGCGAGTCGGGCGCACTGAATTGAAAATATATAGAACGCTCATACTCCGTGAAAAGTGAAGCTACAATATTTTTGAAAAATTTAATTGGTTGCTAGGAGACGGCAGCATGTAAAAACCGTTTGAATATTTGCAATACAGTTTGATCCAGAGGTAAGTGGTATGGTCTTGCTGGTTGGTGGACACGATATGTGTAAGGGAAATTATTTTGGTGTCCTGTATCTGGTCGTGCTAGTTGGTGAACACGGTACATTTAAGGGAAATGATTTTCTGTCATTCTTCTGAGTGGTTGCTTCTCCTTCCCCGTATTTTTGTTCATTTTATTGTTTTTTTCCACTCTCTTGAGTTGTGGGCCTTCCTTGAGTGGTATTACATTTATCATCATCATCATTGGAATGTCTGTTGTAAAGATACGGACATCAAGTCCGTAGCTTGACGCAGAGAGCATCAAGCACCATCTTTTTATACCAGGCAACGACAACGGCAACGCACTAACGCAGACCTCGTTCGGCCCCGCCCACAGCGACCGCTCTCGGCCCCGCCCATAGCTGCCTCGCTCGGCCTCGCCCACAGCGATCTCGCCCGGGCCCGCCCACAGCGACCTCGCTCGGTCCCGCCCACAGCGACCTCGCTCGGTCCCGCCCACAGCGACCTTGTTCGGTCCCTCCCACAGCGGCATCACTCCGCCCTACACGGCACTATCGATATATTATTCGTACAATGCCGGGTACTTCTGCTCGCTGAAAACAAATCTATGTGAAACATGCTAAATCATGCTAAATGCTAATCATGCAGAAGTACCCGGCAAAAACGCAATCGCTCTGAAATACGTGCGAACGCGAAAATGAGTTAATGGCGGCAACGAACATCACGTGATCGCTCTGAGCGAATCAGCGCGCTGCTCTGCTTCCGGTCAGATTCCGGTCATAATATTTCGCGCTGAGATAAAAATATGGTAAAAACATATTATGAAATAAATTTTTAGGTCAGCCATGTTCGTCCCAGGCTCAATGGCCATGTCTGTGCCAAATATCAAGTACGTGAGCCTCTCCGTTTAGGAGTCTATCGGTAACATTACACACACACACACACACACACACACACGCACACACAAACTGTGTTTTATATATATAGATAAAGGTGATATAATATAACAAATATCATGAAACATTTACATTTTGTAGTCCATTGTATAATTTAAATAAATATAAATGCAAATTTCGCATGTGGAAAAAGTACGTACACCCTTGGCTCTAATAGGTGGTATTGCCCCCTTTGGCAGAAACAACCTCAAGCAGGCGTTTCTTATAACTGTCTAGCAGTCTCTGACATCGACTGGGAAGAAATTTTTGCTCACTCCTCCATGCAGTATTCTTTCAGCTGTGCGATGTTTGAGGGGTTTCTTGCATGCACAGCTCGTTTGAAATTCCCCCACAACATCTCGATGGGATTTAGATCCTGGCTTTGACTTGGCCATTCCAGAACCCTCCATTTCTTTCTTGTCAGCCATTCCTTGGTGGATTTACTGGTATGTTTAGGGTCATTGTCATGTCGCAAGGTCCACCTTTGGTTGAGCTTCAACTTTCCGACAGATGGCCTCACATTATCCTCAAGCACCCTCTGGTACAATGAAGAATTCATAGTGGATTCTGTGATGGTGAGCTGCCCAGGCCCTGATGCAGCAAAGCTGCCCCAAACCATAATATTTCCACCACCATGCTTTGCTGTTGGTATCAGGTTCTTGCGGTCAAATGCTGTGTTTGGTTTTCACCAAACATGTCTTCTGGTACTGTGGCCAAATAGCTCTACCTTTGACTCATCTGTCCAGAGCACATTGTTCCAGAAGTGCTGGTCTTTGCCTCGTTGTTCATTGGCAAACTTTAGTCTTGCCCTGATGTTCTTTCTGGACAGCAAAGGGGTCATTCCATGTCAAATCATCAAAGAATCTGCCGTCATCTCTCAGATTTTTGTAAAACTTTGGGAACCAATTGGGACCCATGAAAAACGGCAAGAACTCAAATATTTTTGCTAACAGCCTCTTAATTAGTGAGATACAGACTAACGAACTTTGGACTAATTAGCGCGACGTCGCGAATTCAAATGGCCATATCTCTAAAAGTATAACACCTAGAGAGCTGGTTTTGGTGTCATTTTAAAGGTATTTTCATGCCCTATGAATTTGTCTGGGCAACATTTTCCTACCTCCAACCACAAAAACGTTATCACAAAATATAAACTTCAATTGTGAATCCCCCAAAAATGTATCCTTCAAATTTCCTCAAATTCATCCCAGAGGTACCTTAGGATGTCAAGAAGCTTCCACATAAATTTTGTGATGGGCACTCCAATAGTTTCTGAGATATGAGCAATAATGTACATGTACGTATGGCATATAGGTTCGAAAACTTTTCTTCAACTGCTTCAAGATGAACTTTTCCTTGGCAGTCGTCATTTTTCTGCAGCTCCTTCAGAAGTGAACTGCCAATTTCTGTTGGTGGCAGGCCTAAGCATTACACTAAGCCAACTTGGACTTTCCCTGGGGATCTTAGACTGTGAAAGTTGCATCACCTCGAATTACCCACATGGGAAATCCCAGTTGGAATTCCCCAGATGAGAATTCCCCTCAGGCCCAGTTGAAAATGAAAGTATATGATACTTCAAAGCAATTGATGGTTGTTCCCTGTGTTCCCTGTCATGGCTAGGTTAGAATGATTGTATAATACATTACAAATGCTGATTTTCGAACCTATATGCCATACGTACATGTACATTATTGCTCATATCTCAGAAACTATTGGAGTGCCCATCACAAAACTTATGTGGAAGCTTCTTGACATCATAAGGTACCTCTGGGATGAATTTGAGGAAATTTGAAGGATACATTTTTTTTGGATTCACGATTGAAGTTTATATTTTGTGATAACTTTTTTGTGATTGGAGGTAGGAAAATGTTGCCCAGACAAATTTATAGGGCATGACAATACCTTTAAAATGACACCAAAACCAGCTCTCTAGGTGTTATACTTTTAGAGATATGGCCATTTGAATTCGCGACATCGCGCTAATTAGTCCAAAGTTCGTTAACCTGTATCTCACTAATTAAGAGGCTGTTAGCAAAAATATTTGAGTTCTAGCTGTTTTTCATGGGTCCCAATTGGTTCCCAAAGTTTTACAAAAATCTGAGAGATGACGGCAGATTCTTTGATGATTTGACATGGAATGACTGAAAGGTTTCCTCCTGGCTCACCTCCCATGTAGATCAAATTTGTGCAGCCTCTTTCTAATGGTAGACTCGTACACTTTGACATCCACAGTGGCAAGAGCTACCTGTAGGTCACGTGATGACATTCTGGGGTCCTTAGAGACTTCTTTCAGCATCTTGCGGTCTGCTCTCGGGCTGAAGTTGCTGGGGCGGCCTGGCCTGAACAAGTTGGCAGTTGTTTGGAATCTTCTCCACTTCGAGATGATCTTCTGGACAGTCGAATGATTGGTTTCAAATTGTTTATAGATCTTTTTAAATCCCTTCCCAGACTAGTAGACATCTATAACCTTCTTTCTGAAGGCCTCAGAGAGCTCTTTTGATCTAGGTATGGTGACGCCGCACACTTCAACAACAAAGAGCAAACCAAACTAAATGTCTGAGGTTTAAATAAGACAGGTTCCTCCAAGATCCTCTCAAATGATGTTCTAATCATTTGCACCTGAGCTGGTGTACCTTATTCTAATTTTAGGTATTTGAAGTCGTGATAAATGTAGGGGTGTACTTAACTTTTTCCACATGCGAAATTTGCATTTATGTTTATTTAAATTGTACAATGGACTACAAAATGTAAATGTTTCATGATATTTGTTATATTATATCACCTTTATCTGTCAATATTGTTGAAATGAAGATCAAATAGCTGTATGTTGAAATATGTTGAAAAAGTCAAAACTTTACATGGGGTGTACTTACTTTTTCACGTGACTGTACTTCAAGACCTGGGAGGTCTCCGTTCCACCTTCTGAAACCCGCATTTGGAGATAACCAAAAACACAAACGCGCATGCGTGCGCGCACACACACACATATATACAGACATACAGGCAGACACATATATACAGACATACAGGCAGATACACATAGATACAGACACAGACAGACATAGATACAGACATACACAAAGACAGGGGTGTTGCAATAGTCTCACATCCCCTTTCGGGGCGAGCCTACCTAAAGTGCACATGGACGTTTGCGTGCTCTTTGCCGCAAATATTTGCAGTGAACGTTTTATTTTATTTTCTAACTAACCAAGCTGCCAACAAAATAGCTCTGTTGGTTTTCAGGAGAGCAGCAATGTACATCAACTCTAGAATCGATCTTCGTGCAGTAGATTGCCCAAAGTGATTTTGTGGAGCGCGAGTGTTAGCCACCAGTGTCCAGTACCATCCAGCACCGCATTCTTTTGACGTTAACTCCTTGTGTCTATGGACACCATTTATTTCCTCACACCCTAAACCTAATGTCACACAGCAGCCTTATTCATTTTTGCTGCATTTGTTTGTACTCAAACAATTAGCACAGACTCTCATTAAGTCCTTGAGCGGAATTTTGATAATAGAAAAAAACCAGACAAGCTAAAAAACCATATTTGTTTCTTTCTTTACCCTCCCCTCCCTTTTTATGTTACTTCTCCGAAATAACCTCATAGAGCGGGTCCCGGTGTCTGGCCGTACGTATGTAGGTATGTCCATTGACATTTGATTGAAGTATCTTCTCACATACTCCTCGACCGATATGGACCAAATTTGGTATGATGCATCAGGACAGCAATGTCTCATGGGGTTGTGCGCCCCATTCTGGACGTACCCCATATAAAGGGAGTACAAGGGGGGTTGCCCCAAATATTGCTGGTATTTCATTCAAAAATCTTCTCAGAAACTACCAGACAGATCCAGACCAAACTCGCCACGAGGTATCAGGACCATGCCCTAACCTTAAGGGCATTGCAGGCACCACGAGGAGCACAACTTAAGAAGTATCTCCCCCGGAAAGCCGGCCACGGGCCCCTCCCAAAGTCCCTCATTTTCACTAAAACTTCTTCTCCACAGCTACTTGAGTGATACGGACCAAATTCGGTACAATGCATCAGGACAGTAAGGTCTCATGGAGTTGTGCTACCCATCTGAATCTGCCCATTTCAAGGGGGTGAAAGAGGGGTTTTGACCCAAACGGGGGTTTTGCATCAAATTCAGGTCATTTATTTTAAAATCTTCTCAGAAACCATGGGGGAAAAAACTGTTAGTCCCCCTCAGGGATATTTTTATTTTTATTTTTCTTGTTATTTTATTTGTCTTGATTGTTTTCAATGAGTCGTTTTGGAAGCTGGTTTTTAGTTTTTGTATATCGTCTGCCAAGGAGAGGTCGTGGCTGGTGGTTATAGGCCCAAAAACTTGAGTGACTGAACCTCATCTGGTGGTTTATTGTGGATGTAGATAGGTGGGTGAGTTTGATGATCCTTCTGGAGAGCCGGTGTGAGAATGAGGGATTTTCTTTTCTGGATTAAATGGCATCTTCCAAGTGGCACACGAGTGTCTTATCCTATCCAGATCATCAGATCGGGAAGCAGGTGGTAGGTGGAATGCGGTATTGTACGCCATGGTGTGGAGTCGTCTGTAAAGAAGAATAGAGGACTTACTGGCACATAAGAGGACTTCAATGCATACGCGGACGCGACTGGGCCCAAGCCGCTGCTTAGGGGGGAATTCAAGCTTCAACTGACAGACATGAGAGGATTCTGTTGAAACTTGTATGCTGAAAGCACAAGTGGCAGAGGTCTGTAAGCCAGGGGAAAAGTTGGCCTTGTATTCCACAGGTGGTAATCTTAGCAAGCGGAACAGGGTGCCAGATTGTGTGAAATGTCCGAGATGTGTCAAGGGACACAGCGCTGACCTCTTGTGTGAGAATCAAGGCCTCCACCCATTGTTGAGATATAATTAACAATCTATCCAAAGTTGAGTGGCAGGGACGGAATGCCAACTGACGATTGGAGATCAGGCCGGGTTGATAAAATAATTGACATCTCGGATTGGTAAAACGGACATGATGGCTTCCATGGTTTTGCTTATAATTATTGGAAGTAAGCTAACTGGCCTTTTTATCCTTTTTATTAATTCGGACGGTAGTAACCAAACTACAATGAAACTAGTTAACAGGGTAACTTGTAAGCACTTGAGGAACCAGATGATGTTGGTATGCAATTTTATTTATTTATTTTTGCAATTTTTATTTGTAAAGAGTAATTCACCGTGTACTTGGGCAGGGGCAGAGGAAGAGGAAAAGAGGGAGTTTGCCAAGTAACGGCAGTAGTGAGAACGAGTGAAAGTGAACAAGTGCAAGTTGTCCTGTTTTGATTACCTAATATGGCAGCACCACTTCCGAGCGATCCAAGTGTGGCAAATGTTATAACCTGTGCAAATTAAAATGCATCACCTCTTACAAAGCAAAGAAACACTCGGAAGGGAGTTGCCTGTTGGCGGTAAGTTGTTCGGAAGGTTGACGGGCAGTTGACTTTCTTTCAGTCGGTGCAGCAACCACTTTTGCACAGGACATTGGTAACTGTGGCATTTAGCACAGGGTGTTGCACATGATATTTTGGGTTTGCTTGGGGTGCTTGATCCCACTGCCATTCTGTTGTCCCCGGTCTCACTTACCTCCCCGGTCCCCGGCCTGGCTCTTCTACCCTCTTTCTTCCCTCGTCTGTCCATCTCCCTCTATTTTGCCCTTTGACCCCACTGTTGGCATTTCCCCTCTTTGCAAATCTTCTTGCGAGTGCTTTAAATGCAGGAGATAAGTACCCGAGTGTATATTCAAAAGAGAGAATACTGTTGGAATATCACTTTGTAACTACCTTCCTTGAATTTTGAAGGCCAGGCACAACATGGCTAATGATTTACATGGAGGCTTTAGTTGAAACACGTGTTGCAACTTGCCTCAGCGTTGGTACAAGATCGACAAAATGATTGTTTAAGTTGAGCCTTCATTATACGGCGTGCACTAAAGGCACAAATAACAGCGTTTAGAAGCTTGCCTGGGGCAATTTTAATGGTCCTTGACCTCTGACAAAGCACAAATGTAGCTGTGACTTTACAGCTATTATTTTGGGGGGAGGGGAGTTGGTAGGAGTGTGAGGGACGAGGGGCATTTGCACAATTACGTCGGAGTGGTGATCCATCCAGGATTGTGACCCTTAGCCAAGGAAAAACTGCCTCGGCAGACCTGTGCGGACTACCGAGGCAGCCCTGAGCGGACTGCCCTCCGCAGCCCTGAGCGGACTGCCCTCCGCAGCCCTGAGCGGACTGCCTCCGCAGCCCTGTGCAGACTGTTTCCGCAGCCCTGTGCGGACTGCCTCCGCAGCCCTGAGCAGACTGCCTCCGCAGCTCTGAGCAGACTGCCCCCGCAGCCTTGAGCGGACTGCCTCCGCAGCCCTGTGCAGACTGCTTCCACAGCCCTGTGCATACTGCCTCCGCAGCCCTGTGCGGACTGCCCCTGCAGCCCTATGCGGACTGCCTCACAGCCCTATGCATCTGAGGATGCCAAAGTAGTGGTTCTTCTTCTTCATCTGCACAATAAATCTGCTTCCTTTCATGCTAGTTTTGTTGTTGCACTGTTGTTGCTTTGTCTGTTTGTCTTTTCAATAAAGCAAAGTCCATTAAATTTACCCGTCGAGAGTTGGCACGTGTGCTTGGAAGCCCAATCGCTATTCCGTGTCATGCGATTCGATAACGGTGGATTTGAAAACCACGTCCTGCTCCATGATTTGGATCTGTGGCGCTGCACTTCCATTCTTGCTGTTTCCACGAACTGCAGGTTTGGTTAAAGGGATGATGGAGTGATGGTGGTGATCGTATTTAATTTTTTTTCAGGAAGTACTGCTTTGTATGAATTTTTACCCTTGCCAGAGGAGAGGGTATTGCATTTGAGTCCATTTGTTTGTTTGTCTGTCTCTGTCTGTCTGTCTGTTTGTCTGCACAGAATAAATATGCTTTTCTCTGCGATTGACAGGAAAATTTCACCAAAGGTGCATCTCTGCCTGTAGAATTTTAATCATAATTATGTCATAGGTCACGTGGTACAGGCGCCATCTTGGAAAAACCGAAAAACTTTGCACCTCTATCTCCGAAAGCGCTGAATAGAAAAATCGAACATGGCTCATTGTAAAGAGCTCTCCATGTGGAATAACATATGTTAATGATGATGTCATAGCCTGGTGTTGGCTTAGCGGTTAGGGTGCCGGCTTGGGATCCTAGGATCCTGGGTTCGAATCCCGGTCGATCACTGAATTAACACCAGGGGGGTTGACTCAGCCTGTCATCCTTCCGAGGTCGGCAAATTGAGTACCAGCTTGCTGGGATGAATGATCCCGGTGTGTACCCCGGCTTAGAATAGGTACACCGTATCCCTGCGCCTCGTAAGAGGCGACTAAGGGTTGGCGCCAGGAAGGGCATCTGGCCATAAAAACATTGCCTCAAACAGGGAACCATGATTTTCATGGGGCCCGCAAGGCTAACCCCCGCTCTAGCAGGAAAAATGGCCTTAAAAAAACGATCATTCATTCATTCATTCAATGAATATGAATGAATGATCGTTTTAAGTTCAATGATTAAGATTTAATAATCGTTGAAGCATTCATTCAATGATGATGTCATAGGTGCCTCCATTATGACGTCATAATTCGATAAGTACAAAACTTCATCCGATCAAGATGAAATTTCTTGAGCGTCATCTATGGATAAATTGGAGGAGGAAAAATAATGATGACATCATCGGTCACGTGGTTCTACCGCCATATTTGTTTTAAGACAAAAGCCTTAAAAACCACCAAAAACACGTTTTGGCGAGATTCTGCAATCTGATTGCTCTTTCTTAATTTTTTTCTTGCATTGTGCATCTTTCATGCCTGTCCATTATCCGTTGTGCTCTGCTGAATTTTTTTTTGTGCATTCCCTGTGATCTTTATCTCTATTTAAAATAAAAGAAACCCCGTGTCTTGCAGTGTTGATTTGTGCAAGCCCCCTGCGCTTGCTGCACCTGCAGGATGTGTACCAGGCATGCAGAGTTTGGGATTTCAAGCATGCTGATTTAATTCGGTTGAAGATCTGTTTTGTGGTTGCATAACGTGTATTGGTACAAAACCCAGCTTTGTACTAGCATGGCCAGATATATGCCTTTCGGGTACATCAAGCTGGTTTGATGGATATTTCTTGCCTTGCCTCTCGTCTAAGCCAGTATAAACAACCCCTCTAGCCCATGCCGTACTCTCTCCTCCTTTGTACTTCTCATATATAACCCCATGACCTTGGCCCCAATTTTTTCTTTCGAAGACATGAACTACCCATGGCGCATCCAGATTGCTTGCCAAAAGATGCCGAGTAGAGAACAAGACCCTAGGGCAGTGACACACATTTGTGTTTAGACTTGTTCCAATTTGGACTTGGGTGAGGTCTCATTTCACATTCAACAATGCGCAGGCCAATGTGCTTGGGGTGGGGTGGAAAATAGTTTGTACTGGTATATGTATGTATATATATATACACACACATATTGCGTGTGTGTTTGTGTCGGCCAAAGATTACCCCTTCTGGAACCTTAAACCCATGTGACATAGCCGCACTTGCTGCAAATGTCATGCAATTCATGGTCGTTGTATTGATTCCTCTCCTGGTGGTTGTGGGGGGGTGGGGGGGGGGGGGGAAGCAGACAGGCAGGGGAAGTGGGCATTGCCACAATGTCTTTTGAGGCCTGTAGGTTGATTGACCTTTGCATAGAAGTTGACTGCCTTTTGCAGTGGACGGTTTCCACTGCTGATGGATGGATGTTAGTGCACTATAATTTTTAAATTTGTATTTTTACTCGCACATAACCTGTCCTTACGGATGGGTTGATTCGCCCACTTTGTGATGCGAATGCAATATTTTATTGCGACTTGTAATACCAGCTTCCACCAGACCGCAATACGACAGACATATTTACATGGAGAGAAATGAGGTGCTCCCCCACCCAATCCTGAACCCCTTGTGTTGCAACTAGTTATAGCCACTATAATTTTCTTCTTAACCCCTAAAATCTTCCCGCGCACTCCATGTAACGAGTACAACCACTGGTTTTCAACTCATTCCATCCATCGGTTCAGGAGTGCATAGAAGTCGAGCAAACACACAAACAGTATTATATTTATTGGTTTTTTTATGCACAAAATTATCATAATTGGCATTACTATATGCATTTACATAGATAATGTGCCCCCTCCCCACCCTCATCTTGACCCCGGGGGCTATTATTACTTGCAAAATCGAAGATTTTTCAAGTATATTGGTCGTTTGCGTTTGTGGTTCTGTCTGTTTGTCTGTCTGTCTGTCTGTTTGTCACCGGCCTACAGGTCACAATTTTCAACCGATCTTCACGAAACTTCACCAAATGATAGAGTTGGTCAAAATCAAGAACCCTATTGTTTGGGGGGTCAAAAGGGTCAAAAGGTCAACAGAGGCCAAAGGTCACCAACTTTGCTAAATTTCTAAAATCCTCAATTTTCATCCGATTGACTTGAAATTTGAAGAGGACTTGCATATCTGGTCAATGAATTCAACCACCAAGTATTTTTGAGGTCAACATTGGCCAAAAGGTCAACATAGGCCAAATTTCTAAAATCCTCAATTTTCATCCGATTGACTTGAAATTTGAAGAGGACTTGCATATCTGGTCACTGAATTCAACCACCAAGTATTTTTGAGGGCAACATAGGCCAAAAGGTCAACACAGGCCAAATTTATATAATCCTCAATTTTCATCCGATTGACTTGAAATTTGAAGAGGACTTGCATATCTTGTCACTGAATTCAACCACCAAGTATTTTTGAGGTCAACATCGGCCAAAAGGTCAACATAGGCCAAATTTCTAAAATCCTCAATTTTCATCCGATTGACTTGAAATTTGAAGAGGACCTGCATATCTGGTCACTGAATTCAACCACCAAGTATATTTGAGGTCAACATAGGCCAAAAGGTCAATATAGGCCGAATATCTAAAATCACCAATTTTCATTTTATTGACTTGAAATTCTAAGAGGATTTACATATATGGTCACTGAATTCAACCACCAACTATTTTTGAGGTGAACATATTGTTGCGGATCTCAGAGTGCGGCACTCCCGTTAGCAAGGGGGGGTTAATCCCCTTGTCTTGTTAAGCTGGCCGTCTCCGGTCCTGGAACTATCCCGCTCCTTTGCGGGGTGAGATTGGCCAGGGTGATTGGTCAACGGTTTCCCAAATACCTTCACCAATCTCTCCGCAAAGCAGGGAGATGAGTCCCTGCTCGAACCGCGGATGTGATGGTAATTGCCGAGCGGTTTAGCAATCCGCGATCCGAGCCGTTAACAAAAGGACGAAACCCGAATTAAAGCGGTTGGCCAAATTGTGCCACAGGTACTCATTTGGGGACAGGACGCAAGCGATCGGATGAGAGGAACCAAAGAATAAGAAGGCTGAAGGAAGAACAAATATGATTTATTAACTGCACTAAAAGAGGAAACGAAAGGCAAGAATATACAAAAGAAGGAAATAAAAGGACATAGGGCAACCTTATACACTCTTATATAACACGCCCATGGCAATACAAACACAATTACACGAATGGGGTGATGGTGGTGGGAAGGAAGAGAAGGGTCCAAGCAGATGGCAGGCGTCGAGGTCCGGCTCTAAGCTCGCGCTCCGGTCCACGCTTTGGGTGCGAGGCGAAACCCGGCAAACAGCTCCGCGTGTCGTTGAACGCGACTGGACAATTCAATTATATAGCGGGGGAAAGCTGGTACGCAATTCAAATCTCTATCGCTCAATCTCCGTGTCTCTCTCTGCCGCTCGTGTCCGTGGCTCTCTCTGGCTCATCGGCTTGTTCGTCCGCGGCTCATCTCACCTCTCCCATGAAGTAGTTCACGGCGGCGCTTTTATTACCTGCCTCGCGTATCAAGCCGCGTCCGCTTCGCTCCGCCTACCGGTGAACACGCCTCGGCCCGGATTGGTCGTGAGGGTTCATCGGGACCTCCCTTCGTGACGCGTTGATGGGGCCACGCCTATGTTCCCGGCGCTCCTCCCCCCTTCTTCTCCAACTTGACCGCGTGCGTAATGGCGTCTTGAGACGAGCGCTGCAGCTGGCAGAGAAGCCATATCATTTGGAGGCCGGCTACACCGCAAAATGAATGATTTGCACAAGGGGCCTAGGTTATTTGATTAATACAACGCAGATTCAACTATTGGAAACAGATCCTTACTTGAAACACATACTAATGAAATAACTAAAGAAGATCATATGGTGCGCTACGTGTTGCTCGTGGCCTAACTAGGGTGCGACCTTTGACCTTAATCACCAAAAATGGGATTATTTACAGGGGATTATTTATAAGGGAATATTACAGATACTTACAAAGTGGAGGGTTCTAAAAACCACAACAATATGTTACGGATTCGTCACTTCTGTTGTTGTGGTTTTCATCCACTTGAAACATTTCTGGTTCCATGTATTATTATTATTGTTGTTTGAGGGAAATAACAATTATTATTGTCAAAAGGTAAAAAGGTTAATGTTTTAAATGAAACAGGAACCGGACGGTGACGAAGAGGAAGAGGAAAAAAATAGGGCAGAGAGAGTGAATCGGACAAGAAGGAGCCGAGCTCCTTGCGGTCTGGAGCGAACGTTGGCGAGCAAGAGTCACGAGTGAACTTTTGGGTTCCCGGGAAAGGGATTCCTGCGACAGAGTTGTCATTGCTGTGACAGATCAACCTGCGTGTCAGGTTTCTGGCGGTGGATTCCGAGGAGAATTATCGTCGGGCCGTTACGTCTCAAGAACGTCGTCGGCCATTTTGACTCGCGCGTCGAGCAAGGTTACTTTGCTTCGTCAGCCGTTTTCACCGCTTTCAGACGTATCTTGTGTGTGTGTGTGCACCGTGGCTTCTGAAGATTAATTTGCGGTTCGCCGAATTGTGAGCCGTGAAAGTCCATACCCGAGGGTGTGATTTCCCAGTCGCCTTGAGGGCGCCTTTGTGCAGCTTTTGGGATGTGTGACTGTACTTGCCATCCGCACGGGATTCTGGTCTGATTGGACATCGTTCTGGCGATCGCTGGAGCGAAACAACTTTGGGCTTGAAGCCGGGAATAAGAGACATTGGGGATGTTATTGTTTCAATCACTTGGAGCACAGTGAGTTATATATCACAAAACTGAAGGTCCCATCATAGGACATATTGATTGTACTTTTGATTACTATTATTGTTGTACTGTTAATCTTGTGTGATCTTAATACAATATTTGTTTGTGAGTAACAATTGGGGTGGCTTCTCCATTGATCTTTGACATACAGAATAATACATTTTTCTGCCGTGACTCCCTCTCGGGGCTCGGAGGTACACCATGACCAGGGGGTCGGGGAGGAGCACGTAACACATAGGCCAAAAGGTCAACATAGGCCAAGTTTTTTAAATCCTCAATTTTCATCCGATTGACTTGAAAATTGAACAGCATTTGCACATTGAGTCACTAAATAGGGAAACTAACTATTTTTGAGGTCAAAAGGTCAAAGGTCATCTCAAGGTCAACCTTCCAAAATCATTTTTCATCTGAAAAATCGTCACTTTACTTCCTGTTGACCCGAGCTTTGATCAAGATTGGCAATTTTAATCTTGATGAAATGGAGAATTTGCTGTATCGATGGAATTTTTTTTTCTTTGGGGTGGGGGGCTTGGGGGTGGGATTTTGCAAGTATCATGCTCTGCATGACGTCTTCTTCTCTTTTTATTGCCTAAAACTTGTAGTGCACACTCTCATCCAGCAGTTTAGGAATGCATAGAAGTCAAACAATGAACAAACAAACGCGCAAACAAACAAGACAATTGTAAAATTATATATCCTTGCTATAATTCACGGACTGGTGTGTGTTTGCTGTGCGACGACTCTTCCAGTTCTTGCCCAATTGCATCCACACTTGCTGCATAGGATCTGCTACATGACCTGAATAAGGTACACCCCTAAACACTGTATAGAAGCAGTGTATAGGGGTGTGTTTATCTTTGCTGGGGGGCTGGAGGGAGGCAAATTCTCTGTGGATGTGTATCGTGTAGCACCACCTCCCGGTAGGAGAGGGTATTACAAGCCAATCCCTTTACAGTATTCTTGTCCCCATGTTTTCTAGTTCAGTGAGGTGTTTTGAATTATGCAGTGAGAGGTATTTTGAATTACATATTTGAATAGCGATAATAAAACAACCCCCCTGGCTGCTCCTGTAGGGAGCAGGTTCTTGTATGTAGTACATTGAATGGGAAAACTGGCTCAATTACAGTCTGTGGAAGAACAAGAGAAAAATTACCACAGTGTGGTCACCAGCTGCGACGTGTAGAATCATGAGGATATCCGTTGCAATATGCGCTACCAAATTCGACCAGTCATTAAATTATACACATGCACTAGCATATTTTTGTCTTTCAGCTAAATTTATTCTGGTTTCTTCAAACAAATCGCGATTTTAATCCGCGATGTTCTTACCTCATACCAACGCACGTCCGAGTGTATGCGCATGCGCTATTCAAAAAGGCACCCCAACAACAAGAACAACAACGCGGTCCTCTCATAGAGCTGCTCGTCACAGCTAAAAACACAGACCCACCCATTGCATAATGCAGTGTCATCTCTTATACTGCTGACTGCTGCATCAGTCAGCCTACATTGCTTCGGAAGCTTTTTGCCAGGAACGTCAGCCCACCCACCCCCTTGGGAAAGCAATCCATCCACGGAGAAAGTATATACTTCTACGACCTCTCAACTGGAATGGTGACCATGAACCTCTCTCTCCCCCAGGATAGCATGCCAGTTCATTTTCTGGGGGGAGTGGAGGGAGCGTGAGGGGGAGGGAATCTTCTTCATACTGATGATGGCCAGGGACCCAGAAACGCGTCTGTGGATTCATTTATTTCCACATTTTAGGCATATTCGATGACCTTATTGATGAATGCCTTGTACCTGATGGGCATCTGCAGTGCAACGAAAGAACCTAGCACAATGGAGAATGCCCAGTCCGCAACTAAATTTGCAGACCAATCTGAAAATATGGTCATCTCAAGAGAGGTTTCAGCAGGTAATGACATCTAGAAGTACCAGTGAATATTCTGTTTGTGGTTAGCCACAATGAATTGCAAGGGTGAATATCTGTTCCTTTTTGCAAAGATTGAAAGTCAGGCACCTTCCATGTTTTGGGGTAAAGCAAAGTTAATGTATTTCTAGTTCACAACTTTGTTGTCGAATTCTTCTCTCATATGCAGAACATGACTGTATGTTTGTGTCCTTGCTGCGGAGTGCGGCTATACAGCTGATGTAGTGTAATTTGTTGGTTAGGATAGCAATATCTGGACTTTGGCCAGGATGCTGATGACAACTTTCCTAATCTTTGGCGAAAGACGCCGTGGGATGTCTAACGTCCTCCAGCTAATGCTAGTGGAGAGGTCCCCGGCTTAATGTAATATATAAAAGAGCAGTGTCTGTACGTCTGTATGCCCGGTAACTACTCAGTGACCCTTGGGCCGATCAACACAAACATTTCAGGGCGTACTCAGGCGGCCCTTACTTAGGTTTTCCACAAAATATGTTTCAAAAATTTTTCAAAAAATAATTCGAAACATTTGGTTTTTGAAATTTTATTTTCCAGATTTCTCAGAAATGTTATTAGGTTTACTCTCCATGAAATGGAGAGTAACCTATTATTACTGCTAGAGTTTTTCTTATTAGGTTTACTCTCCATGAAATGGAGTTAGGTTTACTCTCCATGAAATGGAGAGTAACCTATTATTACTGCTAGAGTTTTTCTTATTATTCTTCCACCCTATTTTGCACCTCCGAAAACTTCATAATTAAGTTTCTCAGCAACCGCTGGTCGGATTGACAGGAAATTTTCATCAAATGATCGGCTAGGCTCGTAGAATTTTTTAATGCTAATGATGACGTCATAGGTCACGTGGTATGGGCGCCATCTTGTAAAACACCTTCAACTTTGCCCCTCTGTATCTCCGAAACGGCTCAATGGAAAAATTTGAGGAATGGCTCATTCTAAAGAACTCTGCAATGGGAACAAAAAACATGTGTATTGAGTATATCAAAAATGCTAACGTTAAGAGGTTAGAATTCGTCAAACACAGTTTTTCTCCCCCGAAAAATAGATTTTTCCCCCAGATGCTTAGTTAAAAAAAACTCAGAATGCGAAAATTTTCGAAGTCATACGTCACATGGTTCGGCCGCCATCTTGTTTTCCGTGAAAAAACACAAAAAACCCTTTTTCTCCGCAACAGCTGAACGGATCGAGCCCAAACTTGGCATGCGTATTCGGATACCCATGACAAACAAAAAAGTCAGCGAGCACGACGTCATCCGACACGTGGTTTCAGAGTTATGACGTTTTCAAATCTCAAACTAGAAATGGAATCACCTCCATAATTTGTGGGGGTATCGAGTGGAAACTTTACACAAATGTTCCTCATGGGGGGATGTTTAATCGTTACTTGAGACGTTTTTTTAAGTCACATGGTTTGGCCGCAATAAATAATGGAAGTTAAATTTTAAAAAGCTTGTAACTCTTGAACCACTGCATGGATCGACTTGAATTTTTAATGCAATGTAGCTCTCATCAGGTGGAACAAGTGTACAAAATTTCAAGATGATTGGATGTACGGTCGCGAAGCTAAAGTCTTTATTGTTGAAAGAAGAAGAAACACACCATTTTGTCCTCCCAGGCCACGACATCATCCGACATCAGTGCGATTGCCATTTTCAGTTTTAATTTCCTTAAAAAAACATTTTCTCTGCAATAATAGGGCCGATTGAGATAAAATTTTCACCATTGGAGGGACTCGGTCTGTAGAATATTTTAATGGTAATTATGACGTCGCAGGTCACGTGGTTCGGCCGCCATCTTGTTTTTCGTGAAAACACGAAAACCCCTTTTTCTCTGCAACGGCTGAACAGATCGAGGCCAATCTTTGCACGCAGAATCGCATGCCCATGACGAACAAAAAAGTCAACGAGGGCGACGTCATCCGACACATGGTTGCAGAGTTATGACGGTTTAAAGCATGAACCTTTAAAACGTAGCTCCTCCCTCATTTTTGATCCAATCGAGGAGAAACTTCACAGGTCTGTTCAGCATGTCAGTCTACTAAAATATCATTTTAGAATTTGCGATAGGTCACGTGGTTTGGCAGATATCGTTAATTAAACGATTTTTTAAAAAAAAAAGGATATCTTGAATCGCTTTATTGATCGACGTGAAACTTCATACTGTAGTAGAAGTCATGAAGAGTAACAAGTGTGCAAAATTTCAAGATGATTGGATGTACGGTCGCGAAGCTATAAGTCTTTATTGTTCAAAGAAGAAGAAACACACCATTTTGTCTTTCCATAACGTGCTCACGATAACGCGATCTCCCGCGGTCATTTGAACTTCAAAAAAAATTATAATTGCAGATTTGTCAATAGATGAGGCATATTAACAAACAAATGAAACAGATTTGCTCAAATTCTGACTATTTTTAACTCGATCGTATTTCACTGAAAGTAATGAGGGCCTGAAGAAGAAGATGTCCATCCAGGACGTCATCATTATAACGCGATCTCCCGCGGTCATTTCAACCTCCAAAAAAATTATAATTGTAGATTTGTCAATAGCTGAGGCATATTAACAAACGAATGAAACAGATTTGCTCAAATTCTGACTATTCTGACTTGTTCTCAAACTCAAATGGCAGTTCTAGCGCGGAACGCGCCGCCGGTAATCTATCTATAATTCCATTAATCTCTGTGTGTATGTGTGTATGTGTGTATGTGTGTATGTGTGTATGTGTGTTTGTATGTTTGTCTGTGACCGCTGTTTCTCGACAACCACGGGTCCGATATACTTGAAACTTGCCAGGTATATTGCTGGGGACCCGAGGATGTGCCTTTTCAAGGTTTGAAATTAATCGGACAAGTAGTTACCGAGCTATGGCGATTTCTTTACCAAACACCGCAAGCCGTTCGCTTTGGACCAAACCATTTCATGTAAATAGAGGGGGGGGTTCTGTGGTCGTTGCGAATGGACCAAACCATTCATGTAAATAGAGGGGGGGGTTCTGTGGTCATTACTGCCACGTGGTTTCAAAGTTTTTTTTTGTTGTTGTTGTTTGCACGCATGTTTTTTTGCACCCACGTACGGGCACGCCCTAGGATGTTTACACACACACACCCCTACACAAATTTTTTTTTTTTTTTTTTTTTGGCAAGGAACGGGCACCCACGTACGGGCACGTCCTAGCTTATATATAGTACGGGCATGCCCTAGTATATGATAATTTATGCAGCACGACATGGTCATCACGGGGAACAAGGCGCCTTTGCGGCGCAAAAGGCAAAACGGCTCTCTCAGGGTCAAACTCGGTATCGTTGTCAGCGCACGGTTAAGCCCTGCAAGAAAAAGTTTATTTTGTAAAAATCGAGCCACGCGTTCAAAATATATGACTGGTTATGTTCGCCAGCACGTCTCTGATCGAATCGGCTCGAGTTAAAACAAACACGTCCGTTGTCGGGTCCGTCTGAGACAACCATTGGGCCTAGAATGCTGGGACTGGTCTCGTTGGATAGGCCTGGATCAGATGTAGAAACGCTGGAAGCTGCACCTCTCTGTGATAATCTTGTGGACCGCGAGAAGAGATCGTGCGACACCATCGCAACTGCTTCCAGCACTTCCGCATTTGACCATTTCATGAACACCATACGCCCCGCCCATCAAAGCGCGTACGTAATACACGAAAATACAGTGGCCCATTTGCGCTGGCCGCCACCATATATATGTCTGACCTTGCAACCTGCATATCTTGAAAAATAAGCCTGTGTGTGTGTAGGGGGGGTGTGCGTGTGGGGGGAGGGGTGTGCGGGTGTTTGTTTGTGTGTGCATGTGTGTTAGGGTTGGGGGGGGGGTGGGGGGATGTGTGCATGTGTTTGTGTGTTTGTTAGGGGTGGGGGGGGGGGGGTATGTGTGTGTGTGTGTGTGTGTGTGTGTGTGTGTGTGTGTGTGTGTGTGTGTGTGTGTTGGGGGTGGGGGTGGGAGGACGTGTGTGTGTGTATGTGGGTGGGGGGTAGGGGGAATGTGTGTGTGTGTGGGGATGTGTGTGTGTGTGGGGGGAGGGGGGGTGTGGGGGTGTGTGTCAGGGGATGTGTGTGTGGGATGTGTCTTGGGGGGTGGGGGGAGGGGGTTGTGCATTTGTCTGGATATGTCTGTGCGTGTGGGGGGAGGTGTGTGTGTGTGTGTGTGTGTGTGTGTGTGTGTGTGTGTGTGTGTGTGTGTGTGTGTGTGTGTGTGTGTGTGTGTGTGTGTGTGTGTGTGTGTTGGGGGTGGGGTGTATGTGTGTGTGTGTGTAGGGGGGATGTGTGTGTGTGTGGGGGTGGAGGGATGTGTGTGTGTAGGTGGGGGGGGGGGGGGGGGGGTTGGTGTGTGTGTGTGTGTGTGTGTTTGGGGGGAGGGGTGTGGGTGGGGGTAGGGGGGATGTGTGTGTGTATGTGTGTGTGTTGTGTGTGTGTGTGTGTGTGTTGGGGGTGGGGGGATGTATGCGTGTGTTTGTGTGTGTGTTAGGGGTGGGGGGATATGTGTGTGTGTGTGTGTGTGTGTGTGTGTTGGGGGTGGGGGTGGGAGGACGTGTGCATGTGTTTGTGTGTGTGTATGTGTGTGTATGTGGGTGGGGGGTAGGGGGAATGTGTGTGTGTGTGGGGATGTGTGTGTGTGTGTGGGGGGAGGGGGGGTGTGGGGGTGTTTGTCAGGGGATGTGTGTGTGGGATGTGTCTTGGGGGGTGGGGGGAGGGGGTTGTGCATTTGTCTGGATATGTCTGTGCGTGTGGGGGGAGGTGTGTGCGCGTGTTTGTGTGTGTGTGTGTGTGGATATGTGTGTGTGTGTGTGTGTGTTGGGGGTGGGGTGTATGTGTGTGTGTGTGTAGGGGGGATGTGTGTGTGTGACGGGGTGGAGGGATGTGTGTGTGTAGGTGGGGGGGGGGGGGGTTGGTGTGTGTGTGTGTGTGTGTGTGTGTGTGTGTGTTTGGGGGGAGGGGTGTGGGTGGGGGTAGGGGGGATGTGTGTGTGTATGTGTGTGTGTTGTGTGTGTGCATGTGTGTGTGTGTGTGTGTTGGGGGTGGGGGGATGTATGCGTGTGTTTGTGTGTGTGTTAGGGGTGGGGGGATATGTGTGTGTGTGTGTGTGTGTGTGTGTGTGTGTGTGTGTGTGTGTGTGTGTGTGTGTGTGTGTGTGTGTGTGTGTGTGTGTGTGTGTGTGTGTGTGTTTAGAGGGGTGTGCGTATGGGAGGAGGGGTGTGGTGGGGGTAGGGGGGATGTGTGCATGTGTTTGTGTGTGTTAGGGGTGGGGGGATTTGTGTGTGCATGTGTGTGTGTGTTGGGGTGGGGGACGGTGTAGAGATGTGTGCGTGTGTTTGTGTGTGTGTGTGTGTGTGTGTATGTGGGGGAGGGGGTGGGGTGGAAGGGGATGTGCGTTTGTGTGGATATGTGTGGGTGTGTGGAGGGAGGGGTGTGTGGGTGTGTGTGTGTGGATATGTGTGTTTGTGTGTGGGTGTGTATGTGTGTGTGTGTGTGTGTGTGTGTTGGGGGTGGGGTGTGTGTGTGTGTGTGTGTGTGTGTGTAGGGGGGATGTGTGTGTTTGTGGGGGTGGAGGGATGTGTGTGTGTAGGTGGGGGTAGGTGGGATGTGTGTGTGTGTGTGTGTGTGTGTGTGTGTGTGTGTGTGTGTGTGTGTGTGTGTGTGTGTGTGTGTGTAGGGGGGATGTGTGTGTGTGTGGGGGTGGAGGGATGTGTGTGTGTAGGTGGGGGGGGGGGCTTGGTGTGTGTGTGTGTGTGTGTGTGTGTGTGTGTGTGTGGGGGGGGAGGGATGTGTGTGTGTGTGGGGGGAGGGATGTGTGTGTGTGTGGGGGGGAGGGATGTGTGGGTGTGTGTGTGTGTGTGTGTGTGTGTGTGTGTGTGTGTGTGTGTGTGTTTGGAGGGGTGTGCGTGTGGGGGGAGGGGTGTGGGTGTGTGTGTGTGGGAGGGGGTAGGGGGGATGTGTGTGTGTGTGTGTGTGTGTGTGTGTGTGTGTGTGTGTGTGTGTGTATATGTATGTGTGTGTGTGTGTGTGTGTGTGTGTGTGTGTGTGTGTGTGTGTGTGTGTGTGTGTGTGTGTGTGTGTGTGTGTGTGTGTCGGGGTTGTATCCAAGGGGGTTGTGTCAAAGCATGTCCAATGAAAGTGGGGTTGTATCACAAGTGGGGTTGTATCAAAAGTGGGGTTGTATCAACAGTGGGGTTGCATCAAAAGTGGGTGCGAGTAAACCGGTCATCACTGCCAACAGTTTTAAAGTGGCAGTTCTAGTTATTTGGGTTATTTCTCCATTGTGGCGGACTAGTGGACCAAGAATGGCACTCCCACCCACAAGTGCACTATACAAAGGGCAGCACACTTTTTGATGCAATGCCCTACCATCCGTAACACCAATCTCATAAATCGGGCCAAGAATCAGATCCAGACTAGACGTCTCAAAGGGAAGTGTGCAACCGCTGTACCATCCTGTGACTTCTTCATAATTGAGTGCATTGCCGCACACTGTCTGTCACTGAATTTCAGGACTGTGCAGCATTGTTTTGATTTGTCAGTGAAATGGTAACAACGATTGCTAAGGGTAACCGAGAGGTTGTTTACAGCAGAAAAAAGGATGGATCCCAAAATGCTATCTTAAAATGTACTCGCTGCCAAGGGAATGGTCGAAGAAATTAACCCTTGATGATGGTAAACACTGTTACGCAACACGAAGTCTGTGAGCTATGCATGGAGTGCTGGAGTGGATCCTTCATGTTGTTGGAAGATAGATGGCAAGAAGGGATGGGTGCCAGATGGTATCAAAAGCCATTGAAATGTTCAAAGAGATTGGTGTGACCTCTTGTTTTGGATATTCTTGCTGTGCTTGCCCATCAGTGGACACCTGCAAGTCAAGTATATCTTGGATAGAATCTCCAGAGCAGAAGCCAAACCGATCATTGGTCAGAGTGCGAAAGGAAGATTGTTCTGATTTACTTATTTTGTGATAGCTTGCATACCTCTAGTGCAGTGGTTCCAAACATTTTTTCCTGTCGTTTCCCCCTTCAACCATTTCAACCGTCCGGATTTCCCCCCCACCCCTCGCCCCCCCCCCCATATATATATATATATATAAACAAGGAAAAAAGTAGCCAAAACACAAAATTTATTCGCTAAATAACATAATAAACAAGCATTCTGAGTATTGCGCTGCAATACATGTCCCCTACCGGCAGTCTGTCGTCCGGAAAACTGTTGGGGAAATTACCAAAGTTCAAAGTGCCATAACTTTGTCAAAAATGATCGAAACGTCGTGAAGTTCGAACTTTATCTGTAACTTATAATGAGGAAACCACGTACCAAGTTTGAAATCATTAGCATTAAGCGTTTAGAAAAAAAAGTCCGGAAAACTGTTCTTTGCGTGACCGACCGACCGACTGACTGACTGACTGACTGACTGACGGACAGACTGACAGACGGAGGGATGGAGTGCAAACCTATAGTCCCCTCCGGTGTACACCGGTAGGGGACTAATAACATAAAAATATAGCAACACACCCACACACTCCTATGCATACATACAAACCTACAAGTTTCCACCCTGGAATCCTAAAATTTCCCCCAGGTTGGGAAATGCTGCTCTAGTGACTGGAAAGGAGGCTTGCAAGTCTGAAGTTCAATGGGTTTGTCCACCTCCCTTCTCCCTCTCCTCCACCATCTCCACCCTTTGAATGTGCATGCATGCCTGTGCCCTCTAATCTATGCTTCTGCTTCTGCGTCTGATGTCGATGGGCCCTTTTATGTGTTTTTCTCTCTGGATCGTAATGATGTTGAATATTGCTGAAATGTTTAAAAGTGAGACTAGGATTCAAAATTTCTTTGCATTATTGCTAATTTAGACCAAGCTGTTCTCGTGAACTCGACAAAGCCTAATCGCTGCTGCTTCTGCAGTTAGTGTTTTGCCTGGGCATGCCTGGTAACACGTTTGTTTTGGGGGAAAATGACGCAACGCTTCTATCGTTCGACTTGCGATCAGAAGGTCGACCGTTCAACTCCGCACGCTCGAGCATGCCGTTCTCGCTCGATGCAATCTTCCAAAAGATGAGCATGCTGGCGGACCACATCACTCGTTCTTCGAGCTCCCCTGTGTGTGCGCGTGTTTGTGTGTGTGTGTGTGTGGATATGTATGTTAATACTTTGCTTTGGACGGTTTGTTAATGCAAGAGTCGAAACCGTGCATAACAGCGGTTTGCCGAGCTCTGGAATCTGATGGGCAATTGCAGCAGTTTTATCTCAAACATTGCTCTCTGGTTTGGCACATGAGAACAGTACGGTGTTGTGTAATGCCAGTAGTTTCCCTCCCTCTTGCTACCTTACCCTCTCTATTTCTCTCCGGCTTTCTTAACCCCACAAACACCTTTTACTGTCCCCTCGTGTCAAAGTGGGATATTTATTTTGAATTCTCCCAATGAAAAGTATGCACATTTCCAGTGTAAATAGCACGGCAATGGTTGTCTATCTTGGCTTGGGCATCTGGTTCCTGTATCTGGTCCGCATTAATTTTCTCATTTGTTTCGGTCTTCTGGTTTGCTTGAGGGAGCTCGGTGCTGGCTTCCAGTGGTGTGTTTTATTCCTGCGTCTTCTAAACCATGCATCGATCCCGGCAATGTCGCCATCTGCCTTAAGCTGCAGTCCTTGACAACACCATGTGACTGCCTTTGTCAGTTCGCCTTTATTGCCCTATTTTTACTTCTTCAGTCTTCGTTCTAACTTTAATCAAACTGCGTAATACCCTGAAAATTTAAATTTATTTATTATTTGTCCACAAAAAATGAAAAATTGCTCTGTCAAACAAAGCTCACAATCTTGATATAAAATGTTGTGCAATTAATTTCCAAATGTGATTAAAACTAGAAAGCATCTCAAAATGCAAACCCTGTCTGTGTCCTGTTTGTATTCAAACTTGACGAAAGTGACAGGTAAAAAAACATTGTATATTTTATTAATTTGTCTTCTCCATATTCTCATAATTAAGGTTTGTTGAAAATTTTATGACAAAAGCTCAATTGGTAAAAATATTATGGTCTGGACAAACAGACAGACGCATGCATGCACACGCACATACAGACGCAAATGCAAAACCTTGTCTCCCGCTGTGTGAGGGGGGTGGGGAGATGAAGGCGGTGAGGGGAGGGGAAATATGGCTAATTAATAAATGATGACAAAAACCACAGCAATAGTCCAACAAAAACCTATCGTCAAAATTGCATATTTGGGTAACAATTCAACAGACAACGGCACTACTCGGTAGAGTGCATACTTCCGCCAGGCTGAACAGTTTACGTCATGTATTTCACTGATAGGCATAAGCCTGGTGTTGGCTTAGCGGTTAGGGTGCCGGCTTGGGATCCTAGGATCCTGGATTTGAATCCCGGTCGATCGCTGAATTAATGCCAGGGGGATTGTCTCAGCTTGTCATCCTTCCAAGGTCGGCAAATTGACTACCAGTTCACTGGTAATTCCCTGTGTGTCGCAAGTGGCGACTAACAGGGTTGGTGGCAGGAAGAGCATCCGGCTGTAAAACATTGCTTCATAAAAGGGGACCAAGGTGCCTGAAAAAGGCCAACCCCTGCTCTGCGGGGAAAATGGCCTCGAAAGGTGGTTCATTTTCATTCATCTCACTGATAGGCCGGATCTGCATCCAGATCTAAACCAAAATTTATTCGGCTTGTTGTTGTCGCCAACTCGACTCATCCACACATTTTTGTCATAATCCGTCCATAACGCTTTGAGATATCGTGCTATACAGTACTGTATACCTTTTTGGCCCTATCTCTCAATTGTAAAGAATCATCTATCTATAATTCCAGCAATCTCTGTGTGTCTGTCTGTGTGTCTGTGTGTCTGTGACCGCTGTTTCTCGACAACCACGGGTCCGATATACTTGAAACTTGCCAGGTATATTGCTGGGGACCCGAGGATGTGCCTTTTCAAGGTTTGTAATTAATCGGACAAGTACCTACCGAGCTATGTCCAAAAAACGCTTCAACCAATCAGAGAGCAGCGAGCTATCACGTGTGCCGAACCGTTAATGCAATGCAAGCGTTAATGCGTTAATGCAAGGCTTTTCTTTTTTTCCCTCTTCTCTTTCTACTTTTCCTTGCGATTAAATTGCAAACAGCCAAAATACGTTGGCGCTAATTGAATAATTGGCCATTAACACTAAAATAATCGTAACTGCGATATGCCAACTTCCGGACAGTGCAGCCTTCCATGTTGTTGTTGTTTGCAGCAGCTGTTTGCAGCAAGGCAAGGCTTTTCTTTTTTTCCCTCTTCTCTTTCTACTTTTCCTTGCGATTAAATTGCAAAAAGCCAAAATACGTTGGCGATAATTGAATAAATGGGCATTAATAGATAGATAGATAGATATGCGATATGCGAACTTCCGGACAGTGTGCGCGTTACGAGCTGACCGCCATTACGGTACGTAATTCGATTTCTTATGCGCATTATTTCTCCCAATTCAGTCAGAGCGAAGGGCGGAAGCGAAGAGCGTTGTTATTTTTTGTTTACGGGCGTACGGGCGGGGTAGAGCGTACGGGTAGCGTTTTTTTTTTTTTTTGGCAAGGAACGGGCACCCACGTACGGGCAATGCCCTAGTTTAAACAATTCTCATATCTGGATCTTCAGCAGAATGTAATAAAAACGTCCTTGTCACACACCCAATTTTCATCCGAATCCATCCACAACTTTTTGAGAGGATACATTGATGGAAAGCATCCACAATATGCCGTTTTGAAATCGCTCGTTATACCACTTTTAATTGACATTTTCAATGTGTGCTCCACTTCTGTTCAAACAGGCCGACTCCGAAAAATCTCCACAACTCAACTGCAAGTGGTTGGAGTAGTAGTCCAACGGTAGTCCTCCACATCTTGCTTCAGGACAGCCATGGTTCGAGGTTTGTTGGTGTAAACTTGACCTTTGGCAGCACCCCAAAATAAAAAATCCAATGGATTCAAATCCGGGCTGTGCTGTGCCCACTCATGTGCTGTGTCCAGGCTGATGACACGATTTCCAAACAGCTGGTGGAGCAAGTCGATGGTTTCACATGCAGTGTGCGGTGTGGTACGGTACCCTCCTGCATGAACCATGCAAGTCTGAGTTTGTTTGGAGACTGTAGTTGAGTGAGATCAGCGTAGAATCGGCGTAAGACCTTGAGGTACCACTCGCCGTTGACTGTCACTGTCCGCCATTGGCTTCCTTGAACCAATCCGGTGGTCCCAGCATACCACATCTGGTATTCAATTCCCAGAAGCAAGTGGACACTGTGGCCCTTGAGAGACATCTCTGACACCTCGGGAGGCTGAGCACCCAGAAGATGTTGTTGTGATTGTTGATAGCCCCATTCAAATGGACGTCTGCTTCATTACTGAAGCACAAGTAGTTGATCCAGTTTGGGTCCCTTTCCATTCGGTCACTGAACCAATCACACATTGTTACTCATCTTCCCATGTCATTCAGAGTTGGTTTATACCTTACAGATATGATGTAGGGGTAGAGCTCGAGTTCAGAAGTGACAATGCGCCACACAGAGGAGGCTCTGAGATCACCAGTTCTTGGGAACACTGACGGTGGGATTTCTAAGGACTTTTGATAGCAGAATCTCTCACGAGATCAATGTTCCTTTGGTTTTTGGTAACACTTGGTGGGCGGCCACTGTTGCCTTTATTTTGATTTTTCACGCTTCCATGTGCTTGGACGTGCTCCACAAACCGCTGAATCCTCCCATTGGAAGGTCCATTATGGGTGTTAACATTGTAATACTGACGGTATCGTCGGCACACGTAGGATTTTGTCTCAAACCACAAAGTCACGATTTTCACTTTTTGCTCCACTGTGAACACCATAGTTGATGTAGGGTCCTACTGGCTTGTCAGTTATGGCATACCACCACCACTACCATAACCTGCAAGAGAGAAGGGTATAGCATTACAAACAACAGAATATCAGGATGCTCAAATAGTCCACTTTTTCTGAAACATCTTGTATCTTACTATAATTCACCAAATGTCCATCCGTCCGTTCGAAGGTACCGCAAAAATGGCTCAACCGATCGCAACGATATTTTGGGTGGGTATTTCTGGGACCCCTGGGAGTAAAATAGACTATATTGTTTTTCCAATTTTTCCAAGTTTTCCAATTTTCCAGTTTTTCCAAACACGATGGAATAATATTTACCGATATGAACAGTGATGTGGCTTTTGTTGAAATTCTACAAATCCTGTTTATTCTACGTACCAGGAGAGAGTAGATCGACCCCTGACGAACTCTTCCTATATAAACGTGCGGCTCCGAAGTAACATGGCACCGTGTGCAAAGCGACTGAGAAACAGGTGTAGCGGCCGCCTCCGTGTTACAGATTCGGCGCGCACTCTTCACACATAAACGTGCGACTGAGAAAGACGTGCCGCTTCCGTTTTGCAGAATTCAATCTTTTTTCAAAATGGGCGCCATGTACTGTTTAGATTTTGATGATTTGCGTGTAATATGATTCAACGGATGTTTATATGAATCGTTTAAAAAAAATTAAAAACCTTCAATTTCTGATATTTTGCCTTTTCATTTGGGCTTCCCAATTGAAGCCCCGCCGATAGGGCAGCTACCGTTGCTAGTTTCTATAATCCAGTTCGCTATCTTTAAGAAACCTGGCAATCAGTGTTTATCTGCATATTTCATAATGGTACCATTGTTTGAGTGTGAAATATAATTTGTGTATAGATTTCTGATTTCCATTGTTTATGCCTTCAAGTTGCTCTTATTGATGTAATCTTTCTTCTGTTGTCAGACACCACCATGACGTATATTGGCCTTTTCCAAGGTTGGTTCATTAACGAATCGCTAATTTTCCACACGCATGCCTGGTAAGGCGCAAATTCTATTTTGGACCTTTTGGCCTGCGTTCCTGTCACGATGCATGCTTTGGCCTGCAGGTGTGAACAAAGTGCAAATATTGTGCAGGTGACCGTTGTAAAAGTTGACAGCTTAATTTTGCTGAGCTTCCTGGTCGTAACGTGTACATGTGCGGACAGAGATTGCAAGTTGCATCAGTGCAATCAAATTTGAGTGTGGGCAGGAAATCTGCATCCTGCACAGAATATATATGACTGACGTGCGATTGGGAGGCAGTTTATCGGTACTGGACCGTTTCTTCGCCCAAACAGAAAAACATGTCACCGTACTAGCACTCAGCTGATAGTACATTGACACTGCATTGGTACATTGACACTGCATTGTCATTTAAACTTTCTCGTTTTTTTTGGAATCCAAATCCCCTACACCATTTCGAATGTATGTAAATGTTTGCGATGTTGGTCAATGGTGGGGAGGATGACGGGGTGATGGTGGTGGTAGCGATTTAATGTGGTACTGTGAAACTCGAGGATATTCACACATGACGATTGGGATAATTATAATTTCATAAACAGGAATAATTTCCAGCATGGGCCTCGTGTGAAAAAAATCCCGACTCAACCCAGGACTCGAATCTTCGGACCTCATTGCTAACGCGGTGACAGCCCACTGACCTATTGAGTCATGATATGGGTGACGTTATAGGAGGACAAAGACCGTCTTTTGCAGGAAAGAAGGAGAAAAAGATATGAAATGTCATAGTCCCCATGGTTTTCATAATTTGCACCATCACGCCACCGAACAGAAGGGAAGAATGGAAGGGAGATTAGTCAAAGGCCTGTCCCAATGCTAGGCAGAATTCCAAATGGAAGAAACATCCTGTTCCTTTACATAAACCCAATGGTATTCACGTCTCACCTACGAAGGCAGTTGCGGCCAATCACGACACTGAGTGGCTTTGAGTTTATAAATTTGGGTGGAATTATTTCTTCCTTTTTTAATTCTACAAATCACGAGGACAGGCCTTTTGCCTTCCCTCAAACCATGTTGGGCCAAAGACTTGTCCGAATTATTTAGAGAATTAAAAATGGAAGACCTTGGTTTATAAACCTTGGCCACCTTGGTTTATAAACATTATGCTATTTAACACGTTTCTCACGCATGAAGGTAGCTGTGCGTAACTTGTGACACGGAGTTTAAAATACCAGATTATTTGCGCAAGTACCACGACGCTCCTCGTTTTGATTTTATCCGCTCTTTTTTGAGATAGATGTCTTTTTTCCTCATTCACAATCTTGAGAGCATTAATTTATCCTTTTATTTATTTATTTATTTCCTTTGCAAGATTGGAGCTCACGGAAGAGCAAGAAGTGGCATTGCTGAAAACATAGGCCACAGTTCATCTTTATTTATTTACTTTAGCATTTCATAACGTCATTGGAATGAAGAAGATGATCATCCGCAAGGTGTTTGGAGCCAAGTAAGCAGAGGCCAGTGCGAAAGATGATATCGCAGCAGTTGTTTGGCAATGAATTTTGATTCTGGTTGAGATGCTCGGTTGTTTTTGCACGAGGCCTCGCCATGGCCAAAAAGTGCACAAGAAACCAATGTTTCCCGGTAATTTTAGTTTGTTTGTTTGTTTATGGTGTACCTGCTTGCTACAGTACAGCTCCAAACTTGTACAAGGCAAGATGATGTAATCATTAATTATTTAATAATAGCCCAACTTCCTTATTACCTCTGCCACCAAAGGTGGATAGAGGTTATGTTTTCACCCCTGTCTGTTGGTCCATTTGTCCGTTTGTTTGTTTGTCCGTTTGTTTGTTTGTCCGTTTGTTTGTTTGTCCGTTTGTTTGTGAACAAAATATCTCAAAACGTTGTGGATGGATTCGGACGAAATTTGGAAGAGATGTAGCGTATGTGACGAGGACGAAATTATTAGATTTTAGTGGGATTCGGATCCGGCTACTAGAATTTTTATAGTGATTCTTCACCATTGGGAGATCGGGCCAAAAACGATACATAGCAGGATATCTCAAAAAGTTATGGATGGATTTGGACGAAACTTGGTGGAGATGTTGGGTGTTTGACAAGGAGTATTCGATTCGATTTTGGTTTATATCTGAATATGGATTCGGATATGAGAATTATTTAATTTTTCAAGTGATTCTTCACCATTGAGAGATAGGGCCAAAAACGATACATAGCAGGATATCTCAAAAAGTTATGGATGGATTTGGACGAAACTTGGTGGACAGGTTGTGTCTGTGACAATGAAGAATCGATTCAATTTTGGTGAAGATCCAGATCTGGATCCGGGTAGTAGAATTTTTTAAGTGATTCTTCACCATTGAGTGATATGGCCAACCAGTCAGAGGTATGCTCTCTACCGAGTCCCGTTCTAGTTATTTTTGACTTCTTGGTTTGTCCTTGACATGCGGAGGTGTACACTGAGAGGCCTAGCTGATTAAAAACTTTTAAATGATGACCGTGGGTGAACTGAGCAACTAATATCGTGTCTGTTTGAGTTTAAAATCTTTCAGAATCACATTTTTAACACTTTTTCAAACAACCCCCCGACCCCCAAGTTTGTTCTCGTATAAACCGAATAGAGGGTCATGTATTCTGATTTATATTGTTTTCGAACCTCGTGGGCAATGCAAAAAAGAAGCAAAGGTAACATGGTGTACCTCTTGATTCGCTTGGATCTGTTTTACCCACAAGCCGACATGCAGGTTTAATATGAAATGTCGATGAATTATTGTTGGATCTATTTTGAACTCGAGGTGCTCAGTGGTTGAGTCGGGCAAATCCATAAATCCTCGCCGCGTTGCCTTCACTCTTGCGGGTTCGACTACAATGGCTACTTGCAGCACGGCTTCCACGACATCTTTTGAGCTTGTTCTTTTGGCTGAAGGTAATGTTATCAGGCTTTGCGTGTTTTAATTGAATCCATGTTTCTTCTCTGTAACTTCCAAGCCGTGTGTGTGTGTGTGTGTGTGTGTGTGTGTGTGTGTGTGTGTGTGTGTGTGTGTGTGTGTGTGTGTGTGTGTGTGTGCGCGTGTGTGTGTGTGTGTGTGTGTGTGTGTGTGTGTGTGTGTGTGTGTAGATATATGATGTGGAATTCCCCCACCCCAACCCCAGCAATCATGGACTCAGCATACTCGTGATTCATAAAATATGTCGTGCTTCCACATTCGCGGGCGGCCCTGTGCTTCAGGTTTTCGCGGGCACAACAAAATATTTTTGGTCAGGAACCACAAGTGATTATTTCATTTTATATCTTGTTGTTGCTGCTGCAGTTGTTGTTGTTTTGCCCCGGACAGTTCTCTTGAACAAGCCCACGGCACGGAGACAAACAATTAATCTCCCAGGAGCGACCCAGAGATCCCCGACATCGAGGATGGTGTATCCCAACTTTCACGAAGTTGGGGCCACGACAGAGTTGGAAAGAGAGAAGAGGGAAAGGGCTGGTTCATGGTGACCGATCGGCACTTTGACCATGACTGCCTTCCCCTGACAAATATGGGCTGCAGGGAAGAATGGGGAAGATTTGGCCCCCGACTTGCGTTGGGGGGTGGGCAAGGGTACAACCTCCGTGAAGAGGCGTCCCCGATAGTTGTCTGTTGGTTCGTTTTATGTCTTAAGATTCCTTTTGTATGATTCTTCTTGCTGCCCTTTCTACTAGCAACCATTGAGAATGGTTTAAAATACCGTGATACTGTTTAAAACACCTTTAGTCCGTGTAGTATAATGCTTTATTTGTAATGCCAAGGCCACGAGTCATGCTATCGCGAGATCACCGCGAATCCCGTCCAAGCATTAAGGGCATATATGGTCATTCACAAAACACGGAACAAAACCACAAACATGGACCAGTAACATAGCCATTGCATTACCGTCCGCACACGATTAAAGTGCGATTGCTAAAGTGCGTCTTGACCCAGAAAATAGTTGTCGCCCCAACTGTATGGAGTCTAAGCTTGGACGAAGACACGGTATTCTGTATTATCTTATGAAGATAGACATTGAGTCCAAATTGTATAATTTTAAACGGCCTGACATCACAGTCCTTGTTAGAATTTCATTTTATTTTATGAGGAGATAAAGGGAAACACCTAGCTAATCCTTCGCATGCCGTTGTGTCCCGATAGACCCCACCAAAACAAAGGGGAAGGGCGAAATGAACAAATAATTACGAGATTACTAACTCGGGACCTGCATGTTGGTTGGATTTACCTTTGGGGCCGGCTCACTGAACTGCAACTATGTATATACATATACTAGCTGCGCTCGCCTCACCAAGCGTCGTTACTGAGGCACAGGCTTATTTTAGCTGAGGATAATGACTGTACCTGAGTTGCTGTGTTGTCATGATTTACACTAATCATAATACAAACAATTATTTTGCACAAATTTATTTGTTGTGTTTGTGATATTACATTTTTATTGGCAATTTAAGTTGAAGATTTTGGTTGAATGTTTTTTTTTCGAGAAAGAACCCCTCAGCACATACCTAGGGGAGGGGTAGGTGCAGATTGGAAGTTTGGGACGATTACACCTCACCACCACGTAATTTAAAACACCTCACCACCAAGTAATTTAAAACACCTCACCACCAAGTAATTTAAAACACCTCACCACCAAGTAATTTAAAACACCTCACCACCAAGTAATTTAAAACACCTCACCACCAAGTAATTTAAAACACCTCACAGCCACGAAATTAAAACACCTCACCACCAAGTAATTCAAAACACCTCACCACCACGTAATTAAAAACACCTCACCACCACGTAATTAAAAACACCTCATCACCACATAATTAAAAACACCTCATCACCACATAATTAAAAACGTCACCACCACGTAATTTAAAACACCTCACCACCAAGTAATTTAAAACACCTCACCACCAAGTAATTTAAAACACCTCACCACCAAGTAATTTAAAACACCTCACCACCAAGTAATTCAAAACACCTCACAGCCACGAAATTAAAACACCTCACCACCAAGTAATTCAAAACACCTCACCACCACGTAATTAAAAACACCTCACCACCACGTAATTAAAAACACCTCATCACCACATAATTAAAAACACCTCATCACCACATAATTAAAAACGTCACCACCACGTAATTTAAAACACCTCACCACCAAGTAATTTAAAACACCTCACCACCAAGTAATTTAAAACACCTCACCACCAAGTAAATTAAAACACCTCACCACCAAGTAATTTAAAACACCTCACCACCAAGTAATTTAAAACACCTCACAGCCACGAAATTAAAACACCTCACCACCAAGTAATTCAAAACACCTCACCACCACGTAATTAAAAACACCTCATCACCACATAATTAAAAACACCTCATCACCACATAATTAAAAACGTCACCACCACGTAATTATAAATACCTCACCACCACGTAATTTAAAACACCTCACCACCAAGTAATTTAAAACACCTCACCACCAAGTAATTTAAAACACCTCACCACCAAGTAATTTAAAACACCTCACCACCAAGTAATTCAAAACACCTCACAGCCACGAAATTAAAACACCTCACCACCAAGTAATTCAAAACACCTCACCACCACGTAATTAAAAACACCTCATCACCACATAATTAAAAACACCTCATCACCACATAATTAAAAACGTCACCACCACGTAATTATAAATACCTCACCACCACGTAATTTAAAACACCTCACCACCAAGTAATTTAAAACACCTCACCACCAAGTAATTTAAAACACCTCACCACCAAGTAATTTAAAACACCTCACCACCAAGTAATTTAAAACACCTCACCACCAAGTAATTTAAAACACCTCACAGCCACGAAATTAAAACACCTCACCACCACGTCATTTAAAAACACCTCACCACCAAGTAATTCAAAACACCTCACAGCCACGAAATTAAAACACCTCACCACCAAGTAATTCAAAACACCTCACCACCACGTAATTAAAAACACCTCATCACCACATAATTAAAAACACCTCATCACCACATAATTAAAAACGTCACCACCACGTAATTATAAATACCTCACCACCACGTAATTCAAAACACCTCACCACCATGTGATTTAAAAACACCTCACCATCATGTGATTTGCAAACACCTCACCACCACATAATTCAAAATACCTCACCACCACGTGATTCAAAACCACCACGTGATTCAAAACCACCACAACGTTATTAAAAACACTTCACAACCACGGAAACAAAAGTTTGAGGGAGTCGTTAAGTGACAACACGGACACTGCCCAGATGTGTAGATATAGAGATAAATGACTGCACCCGAGTTGCCGTTTTGTCATGGTTTAAACCAATCATAATTCAAACAATTATTTTGGACAAATGTATTTGTAATATACGTGATATCACATTTTATAAACAATTGAAGTTGAAAACTTAAGTTGAAAAAATTATTTTTTCCCAAAAAAATTCCCCCCCCCCCCAAAAAAAAAATTGGAAAATTTTTCAAAAAATATATGCTTAGGACATACCGACGGGAGAGATATGTACATACCAGAAGTTCGGTACGATTTCACAAAAGTTTGAGAAAGTAGTTCAGTGACAAGACAAGACAACACAAGACAAGACAACACATGACAGGACAGACGCTGCACAGATATATATATATATATATATATATATATATATATATATATATACACTCGCAAAAGTACGCGGTGCTGCCGGGTAACGACGAATCCCTTCCTAACGGGAATATGATATGCGCAATCTGTGTCCATCATCTCGACATTCCAGAGGGAATTAAAAAAAAATACAGTTGTGGCCAAAAATATTGGCACCCTTGCACTTTTTTCAAATAATGCACCATTTCTTCCAGAAAATTGTTGAAATTAAAAAATCTTTTGATATCCACAAATGTATTTCTTTGGTTTGCAGTGGAACAAAACAAAAAAAGCTGAAAAAAATAATAAATTTTAGCTTATTCCACACAGAAATCCTAAAATGGCCCGGACAATATTATTGGCACCTTTGAGAAGCTGTTAAATATGATTTGATTTCAAGCAGGTGATTCTTCTTTGCTTTGGAATTGAACTCACCTGTGGTGAGTTGCAGGTGCCTGCAATATAAAAATCATTCATTCAACCAGTTTGAAAAGAGAAAAGGAGTCATTCTGCTGTTTTGTGTCACTGTGTGTATCATAATGAGCATGGAGAAAAGAAAGAAAACCAGAGAATTGTCTGAGGAGGTCAGACATAAGATTGTAGCCAAGCATGGACAACCTCAAGGCTAGTAGTCCATCTCCAGAGGCCTTGATGTTCCTGTGTCCACCATACGCAATGTTAACAGGAAGAGTGGGCCAAACTGCCAGTAGAAAGATGTAGGAAGCTCATTCATGGCTATAGGAAGCGCTTGACAGCAGTTATTTTGTCCAAAGGCTGTGATACCAAATATCAAGTCTCGGGTGTTAATAATTTTGTCAAGGCCATTTCCTTTTATTTTCTGATTTAAAAGGATATATTAAGTTCTGAATCAAAAACAAAGGTACTGTAATATTAACAGTGAAATAAAGAATTGTGGAGACCAAATACTTTTGCCAATTTCAACTTATTTTTCGAGAAAATTGTGAGTTATTTTTAAAAAAATTGCTGGGGTGCCAATATTTTTGGCCATCTCTGAGTAAAATGGCGACACACACACGGACAGACCAACATCTCTATTTCAGTACAGAATAGATAATTATGCAGAACTTGAACTCAAAATGAATTTCCTTTTCCCGGTGTTATTGGTCTGGTACAAGTCCACAGTGCCCTTTTCACTCTCAGCAATGTTCCAACTTTCGTTAAACACTCTTTACAAAACACCCTTGCTTTGCTTCCATCCCCATTCGCAAGTTACACACGGGAGTTGGTGAGAGATGGCGGTTTTGGGAGAGCGTGGTTGGGTTTGTGGGTGTGAGATGAGGGACGCGTTGTGGCCCTCGCATGAATGGCTTTCTTGTGCTTTGGCATTCCGGGGCCATGGGGTGGGTGTGCGGTTTGAAATGCTCCAGATGGGGTGCAACCTGGGGCCGTTTGGCAGAATGTTGGGGACATTGCGTGTTGGTCAGTGTTTATAGATTCAGGATTTATGCCTTCACATGTGTTGGGAGGGAGCGGGCGACACCCGCAAGCTTGGTGGAAAATCGGAAATGCGGTACAAGTTGATCATAGGTAGCCCTGCTATGCAAAGAACAGATTTCCAACAGATCTACAGCAGAATACTCAACTTTCTAATGTTGTTCTTTTATAGAAAGGAAGAAAAAAGTTGGATTTACTCAAAAGTTCTCATGCCACATGTGTTGATGGTGACATTTATTGAGTTTCTGACTGAATAACGAGTATCTGATGCTCATCAGATGTTTTGTTCTTGCGAGACTTTGTGGTTTGTGAACCTCACGGAGTATTTTCTTGCAACAAGTACTCCGTCTTGAGCCAGTTGTGTGCAAAGAGAATAAATACTTATTGTATCAGATGATATCATTAAACCTCTTGTTTGTGTGCATTGCCCCGCAAACTTGTGGGTCGCCCTACGAAGCGCTTGGCGAATTGATGTGGTGAGTGACTTTGTTTGTCCGAGCAATATGAGTTGCAGTCTTGAGATGTTTGAAGTAAAGGTCAGGGCCATGAGAGAGATGTTTTGAGTCGAGATTGTACCGAGTCATCCGTGCTGATTGCGGGCACAAAGGCAAATGAGCTGGAACAAGGTTTGAAGTTGAATTGCTCGTGCTTATGGAAGACATGTCGGATGATTATGGTCATTTTCGTTATCTTGCATCGGCTGTTGGAGTTCAAAGGTCATTTGATGGCTCCTTTTTGGGATCGCAATGCGATGGCATTACCGGGCAAGCTTTGCATTATTTGGTTTGCACGGACATTGTGGACAACTACGTGAGCTTTTTTGGATAAAAATGCATCGCCTTAATGGTCACCTGAATGTTTAATTGGATCTGTCCCAGTATATATCATGTAAGTAATTGTATTTCATTATATGGACAGCCTTTTTCCAAAACGTTTTCCAGCCATCATGACAACAACAAACCCCACAACTATCAGGGAGGCCTCTTCGCGGTGGTTGTACCCCTCTAATACAAGTCGGGGCCATATCGTCCTCGCTCTTCCCTGCTGGCTGTGGTCATCAGGGCAGCGTGGCCATGGTCAGAGCGCCAATCGTTCCCCGTGGACCGGCCTTCTCCCTCTTGTCTGTCTGTTCCTCTGTCTTCCTCTTTCTCACTCTCTATCGATGTCTCTCTCATGCCACTGGTTTCATGGAGGCAGGGGTACATCAGCTTGGATGTGGGGGATCTCTGTGTCACCCTTGGAAGATCAATTGGCTCTCTCTGTGCCGCGAGCTGGTTTGAGAGAGCTGCCTGGGGCTTCAGTGCCTTCAGAAAGTATTCGCACTCCCTAACCTTTTTCACATGTTGTGTTACAGCCTGAATTAAAAATGGACTAAATTGAGGTTTTTTTTATTCACTGATCTTCACAAAATACCCCGTAATGTCAGTGGAATTTTTTATTAGAAATTTTTACAAGTTAATTAAAAATGAAAAGCTGAAATGTCTTGAGTCAATAAGTATTCAGCCCCCTTGCTATGGCACTCCAAATTGAGCTCAGGTGCATCCAATTTCCTTTGATCATCCTTGATGTCTACAACTTGATTGGAGTTCACCTGTGGCCAATTCAATTGATTGGACACAATTTAGAAAGAAACCCACCTTTCTATAAAAGGTCCCCCAGTTGACAATGCATGTCGGAGTAGAAACTCGACCATGAAGTCCAGGGAATTGTGCGTAGAACTCTGAGATATAATTGTGAGGAGGAAGAGATCTGGTGAAGGGTATAAAACAATTTCTCGAATGTTGGAAAGTTGCCAACAACACAACGAGCTCCATCATTAGGAAATGGAAAGAATATGGAACTACCCAGACTCTTTCTCGAGTTAGCTGTCTGACCAAACCGAGCAACCGGGAAAGAAAGACCTTGGTCAGGGAGGTGATCAAGAACCCAATAACCACTCGGAGAGAATTATAGTTCCTTGGCTGTGATGGGAGAACATGCCGGAAGGACAACAGTCTCGGCAGCACTTTACAAATCTCTGCTTTATGGGACAGTGGCCAGAAGGAAGCGACTCCTGAGAAAAAGGGATATGACAGCATGCCTGGAGTTTGCAAAAAGGCACCTGGAAGACTCAGAAAGCATGAGACCAAAGATGATGTGGTCTGATGAGACGAAATTTGAACTCTTTGTCCTGAATGCAAAGCTATGTCTGGTGGAAACCGAGCACAGCTCATCACCCATCTAACACCATCCCTACTTTGAAGCATGATAGTGGCAGCATCATGCCATGGGGATGCTTTTCAGCAGCAGGGACTGGGAGTCTTGTAAGGATAGAGGGAACAATGAATGAAGCCAAATTCAGGGAAATCCTTGAGCAGAACCTGCTTCAGAGTGCAAAAGACATTTGACTCCGGCGAAGATTTACGTTCCAACAGGACAATGACCCCAATCATACAGCCAAAGCAACACTGGAATGGTTTCAGAACAAGAACTTTAAAGTCCTTGAGTGGCCCAGCCAAAGCCCAGACTTGACTCGTGTTGAGAATCTGTGGAAAGACTTGAAGATTGCTGTTCACTGACGCTCCCCATCCAACTTGACAGAGCTTGAGCAAATCTGCAAAGAAGAATGGGAAAAACTCCCCAAATCCAGATGTGCAAAGTTGATACAGACATACCCAAGAAGACTCGAAGCTGTAATCACTGGCAAAGGCACTTCCATGAAGTATTGCCTCAGGGGGTTGAACACTTATGTAAATTAGATATTTCTGTGTTTCATTTTTAATTATTTTATTATTATTTTATAATTATTTTATTATTATTTTAAATTATATTTTAGCCTGGTGTTGGCTTAGCGGTTAGGGTGCCAGCTTTGGATCCTAGGATCCTGAGTTCGAATCCCGGTGATCGCTGAATTAACGCCGGGGGGTTGACTCAGCCTGTCATCCTTCCGAGGTCAGCAAATTGAGTACCAGCTTGCTGGGATGAATGATCCCGGTGTGTACCCCGGTTTAGAATAGGTACACCGTATCCCTGCGCATCGTAAGAGGCGACCGAGGGTTGGCGTCAGGAAGGGCATCCGGCCATAAAAACATTGCCTCAAAAAGGGAACCATGATTGTCATGGGGCCTGCAAGGCTAACCCCCGCTCTAGCGGGGACTGCGACGATCATTCTTTCATTCATTCATTCATTTTTTATTATTTTGTAAAATCTTCTAAAAAAAAGAAAATCCACTTTGACATTTATGGGGTATTATGTGTAGATCGGTGGGGTATTATGGAACATCTCCATTTAATCCATTTAAAATTCAGGCTGTAATACAACAAAATGTGAAAAAGTCAAGGGCTTTGAATACTTTCTGAAGGCATTGTACAACAACAACAACAACAACAACAACAACAACAACAACAGCAAGTCCAAACCCCAGTGTAACCACCACCATTGGTTTTGAATCCTGACTCGGCTATAATCTGTCGTCCTGGTGTTCCACAGGCAGGGCGATTCATACATTTGTGTGCCGTCACTCCGATGGACGTTAAAGCGGGCATCCCATCAGTGGGTAATAGTCGGTGGACCTCAAAGATCGCAGGGTAGGGTTTGTCACGAAGAGTAGGTGAACTATCGCCAGCACTCTGAACAAAGTATAAATTCCTGCTCTTATTTAAAAGGGACACTGCATCAGTTTCTCAGCTGCATCCCCAGCAAATGACACAACCAGCTGCCACACATGGCATATGAAAGGAAAGGGCCACCAATAGCTGTAGCTGAAAAAATGCTTAATTTTTGAGAAGGTCGTTGGGTTTTGGGAGGGGGGGGGGGGGGTTGCCGTGGGGTTGTTGTGGGGGAAGTGGGAATAAATGAAATGCAAATCTAATTTCACCAAGTACTTTCAGTTTCAGCACACGGTTCATCCAGTCAGGACTGAGTGCTGCACAGGACTGAGTGCTGCAACAGAGAGGACAGGACTGCACCAAGACAGAGAGTCGCACCATTGGTTGAGGGGGACACGGACACTGCTGTGCCGCAGATGCAGTTTTCCCTTGTACGTTGGAGCGGGAATTTGCGATTTAACCAGGATGCTGGCGACGACTCGCCGACTCGTCATGAAGGACATTGTGGCATCTTTATCGTCGATGAACTAATGTCGGCAAATAGCATGCCCAGTCTAACGTCCATCCGAGGGATGGCACACACGTTGTTGACTCATCCTGCCTGTGAGACCAAGAAGACAGTTTGTGTCTGGGCCGCCATTCGCATCCAGGCCAGACGGCTCTGAGCCAGTGTGTCCGCACCTCGAGATTCGAGACCATCCTCCCAGCTCCTCCAGCATAATCGCAATAGTCCAATACTAATGAGTTCTGCTTGACCTTTTTATTACTTCTTGTTTTTCAAGAATATCTCATTGGAAATGTATTTTTATGTTTTATTTATGTCATCTTGTATACAGTATATTTTATTGTTTTGGAAGAGTAATAAGTAATATACTCGACAGTATATGTATATGTATGCATGTGTATATATGTGTACACACACACACACACACACACACACACACACACACACACACACACACACACACACACACACACACACACACACACACACACAGTATGTGTGTGTGTTTGTAACCTTTCAAGCTTCTTCCTGTAAGCGGATTTGTAAAAATATTGACCTTCTTTGTCCATATACCTTTTATGGGAGTACCTTTTATAGTTATTATTTGCACAAATGCATCACCAGACATTATTATACAAAAAATATGATGGAATGAGATTGACCGGGCAGTATAGCACTAAAAGGCATTTAGACTTAATATCACAGCATTATGATGGGATGCTTGGATGGGAATACAAAATTGGCCATTTATAATAAAGTATTCTTTATAGAGGCCTTCTGCATTGTTTTACCAGCAAATAGCACCCATCGCTTCGCTGATGGGAATACTGAGAGACAGACACACACTCACGCAGAGTCGCACACACTCACGCAGAGTCACACACACTCACGCAGAGTCGCACACACTCACGCAGAGTCGCACACACTCACGCAGAGTCGCACACACTCACGCAGAGTCGCACACACTCACGCAGAGTCGCACACACTCACGCAGAGTCGCACACACTCACGCAGAGTCGCACACACTCACGCAGAGTCGCACACACTCACGCAGAGTCGCACACACTCACGCAGAGTCGCACACGCACGCAGAGGCGCACACACGCACGCAGAGTCGCACACACGCACGCAGAGTCGCACACACGCACGCAGAGTCGCACACACGCACGCAGAGTCGCACACACGCACGCAGAGTCGCACACACGCACGCAGAGTCGCACACACGCACGCAGAGTCGCACACACGCACGCAGAGTCGCACACACGCACGCAGAGTCGCACACACGCACGCAGAGTCGCACACACGCACGCAGAGTCGCACACACGCACGCAGAGTCGCACACACGCACGCAGAGTCGCACACACGCACGCAGAGTCGCACACACGCACGCAGAGTCGCACACACGCACGCAGAGTCGCACACACGCACGCAGAGTCGCACACACGCACGCAGAGTCGCACACACGCACGCAGAGTCGCACACACTCACGCAGAGTCGCACACACTCACGCAGAGTCGCACACACTCACGCAGAGTCGCACACACTCACGCAGAGTCGCACACACTCACGCAGAGTCGCACACACTCACGCAGAGTCGCACACACTCACGCAGAGTCGCACACACTCACGCAGAGTCGCACACACTCACGCAGAGTCGCACACACTCACGCAGAGTCGCACACACTCACGCAGAGTCGCACACACTCACGCAGAGTCGCACACACTCACGCAGAGTCGCACACACGCACGCAGAGTCGCACACACGCACGCAGAGTCGCACACACGCACGCAGAGTCGCACACACGCACGCAGAGTCGCACACACTCACGCAGAGTCGCACACACTCACGCAGAGTCGCACACACTCACGCAGAGTCGCACACACTCACGCAGAGTCGCACACACTCACGCAGAGTCGCACACACGACCCAGTTGGAGCTTACAGTTGATCGGTTTATTTTTGTCAGACTTGAGTTGCACACAACTGCAAACATGTTTTTCACAAGTACGTACTTCATGGAAATGGACAAAGACTTCTTTGGTGATTTCAGCGATGTAGTTGTATAATGTAACACTGGGGTGTCCCACCTACCTCTACTTCCTCAATGGCCCCAATTATTCCCACCCTCTGGTAGGGTTTGCCAGGGAACGTTTTCAGCCCGTGTCTTTCATGAACCGGCTGGCTAGGCCTGACACTCGAAGGAAGGTGCCAATAATTTGTAATTTGTTCAGGATGCTAATGATAACTCACCTACTTTTGAGATTTTAAACCCATCAACTGCCACTGCTGGCAGACAGGTCTGTCGGCTTTAACGTCATACCGATGGATGTCGCACGAGTCGATACCTTCTTCTGCATGTGGACCTGGTATGTGGACCTGGACCAGTATGACAGATTTGACATTTGAATCCAGGCTAGACAGCTCGAAGGGGATTGTCGTGTGTATACCTCCAGGTAATCCTGCGAGCCCAATGTACACTGGAGTACACTTGTAAAGAAATTGCGCTTTTGAATACCAAACCATTCTGTGTGTTCAGTTATGCACCTCCACATGAGTATCCTCCACATGAGTATCCTCCACATGAGTATCCTCCACATGAGAAGAGGAAAATTAAGAAATTTCAGATGCTAAAAGACTCTTTGTAATGGACAGCAGATTATGAGATGATCTGTATTAGTTTCAGCAAAATATGCCTGTTTTTTATTTTATGATTATTTAATTAGGTATACGTTTGACAATCAGGTATGTAAAACTATTCATACAAAAGTTTCCTCAATGGAATACTTTCGACCTCGAGTCTGTGGCCTTGGTCGGCTTGCAGGCAGAATTTTATTGGTTAACGATTGCTCGGCTGTACCAGTCGTGTTGTAATTTCTGATGCTTGCGTCCGATCCGTTTATGGGTTCGATTATGTGGTTCAGAATGTGATCAAATTGAACTGCTGTTCTGATGTGGTTCCAGCAAGAGAGCATCTATCATGACTGAGGCCTGTCACTTTGCAAATGCATCTCTTCAGGCTGGCTTTCCCATACGCAATCACACATATGTTAACGCTACCATTATATATATATATATACTGTATATATATAAATTATGTGTGTGTATGAATGATCTGGTGTGTTTTGTTGGTGAGTGGTGAAGGGTATAAAGGTGGGTGTTTGAGTGTTCTACCATGTTTGTTTGGTGCTGTGGATTCTGGATGTGGAGGTGGTGTTGTTGTTGTTCGCACTGGCTGGGGGTGGGGGTATGTACGCATCCAGGTGCAGTTGCTGTATGTGGATGTGTATGTGCCCCTGCTGGCCCACCTTAGCTGACCGTGTCGACGTTGAAGGGCCGAAACTGGATGATGCTGAGGACCTCGACTGAGGACCCGGTCAGTGCTGCACACTTGTGACCAGGTGTGTTTTGAACATATATATATATATATAGCTTCTTTTTTTTTACGCACGAAAAATAAAGGTCGGATACTTTTTGAACGCACTACTTATATATATATATATATATATATATATATATATATATATATATATATATATATATATAGTAGTATATATATTGTTACAGACGCGGTTGTGGATGTTAGTTTACCGAGCGGTTTGGTATGGCCGCGTCTGCACAGTTTACCCGATTATACTCGAACGTTGGCCGAGTCGCGCTACGCTAAATCAATTGAGGAAAAGGACACAACGGCTGGGTTAAAATGACACGACACCAAGGGTACAGTTCTCAAGACCTCCGGAGGAGTTATAATATATCGGAACGTTAGATTACAAGGACAAGAGAGACAGCATAGTAAGGTAGGCACTTAATCACGGTCTTATAGTAACCCCGACAGACCACAGATAAACAGGACAAAACTGACTCACACGGGGATTGATGGCAAGGAAGGGCAGGTAGTCGAGGCTCAAGGTGCACCTTGGCGCAGGGGCAGAATCGACCCGGTCCGGTCCAGAGATGCGGGAGGTCTCTCTCAGCGCTAGGAGGTGACGTTCTTTCTCTTTCCAAGCTGGGGGCGCATCTCACGTCACGTCCGGTAAGTGGCTGCGTATATCCGGCGGGGAGTGACACGCCCTCGGCTCGTTAGCTCCGCCCCAGATGGAATCGGCCCGTTGCTTCTTATTGGGTGCGGGGGTTACCGGGCTCCGCCCTTGACGAGGAGCTGACAGCCAGCCCCTTCGTGGTAACCCCGTGGGCGCACATGGCAATGGCGGCTAACCAAGCCGGTGTGAGGACGCACACTCCCCGCACCGCGGCCACGCCGCCCCCGCTGTGGTTGTAGTTGTTGTTGTTGTTATTGTTTCATGGGGAAGATGGGAGGAGGTATGGGGAGGTCCTAAACTCACTACTGTGCCATACAATCACATTCTGGTGCAACGAAGAGTCAGAATTAATGAAACGAGTCC